>NC_056733.1:904979316-905090924 GCF_019279795.1 Protopterus annectens
GAGACAGAGAGAGAGAGAGAGAGAGAGAGACAGAGAGAGAGAGAGAGACAGAGAGAGAGAGACAGAGACAGAGAGAGAGAGAGACAGAGAGACAGAGAGAGAGAGAGAGAGACAGAGAGAGAGAGTGACAGAGAGAGAGAGAGAGAGAGAGAGAGAGAGAGACAGAGAGAGAGAGAGAGAGAGAGATAGTGACAGAGAGAGAGAGACAGAGAGAGAGAGATTGACAGAGAGAGAGAGACAGAGAGAGAGAGACAGAGAGAGAGAGAGAGAGAGAGAGAGAGAGTGTGAGTGCACACGTGTCTGTGTGTGTGTGTGTGTGTGTGTGTGTGTGTGTGTGTGTGTGTGTGTGTGTGTGTGTGTGTGTGTGTGTGTGTGTGTAAAATGCCCCATTCAAAAGGGCTGTCTACTTAAGTAACTTTGCTCAGAGTGAAACCCTTAGCCTTGATTTCTGGAGAGCAAGTGCTTTAAACCTCCACACCAAATGCCAGGTCTCCTTTAACTGTTTTTCTTTGTTCTTGTAAATCACAGAGGATTACAGTCTGTCAACATCGGTCAGTTTTAGTTGTGCTGTTCAGTGTCAGTGGCGCAACAGGTAGCAAAATTGCCACTGATGAAGAAGATTCTGGGTGCTCTTCTCACATCAGGTAGTAGACCGATTGCTAATACTACTGTGCAGCTTGGGGGTTAAGGTACTGAACTCCTGAGTGTGGCCTTCTTTGGATAAGATGCCTAGTGACTATAATCCTGTTGTCAGTTTGCCAGCCACTCTTTATTGTATATTATACAATGACTGGCCATTAACATTAAAATTGTGTACGCTGATCCCAACCAGCATGCCTGTTGTAAAATAGATCACTGGAGTTTCTTCTAATACATGCTACAGAGCTTTGCAGTTTTCTTGCTAAAAAATTAATTAAACTTTGAAATCCAAACAGGTACGAGAAAAGGGACAGAGAAAACACAAGGAAAATCAGGTACATTATGCAAAAAGTACAGTTTTGTACCTACCATAAATGTAGACGTCCGAGAGGTATGCATCTGCAGTCCTAACATATGGGTTGTCCTGCCTCAGGCAGCCCTTCGGTCGGCCGGATTCCAAAGTCTGGGTCTGGCCTCGGCTGATGTCGCACTTCACCCGACGTCATAGCTGCTGTTTATTGGGTATAAAGGCATCAGCCAACGCCATTTTCCTCAGTGTTTCTTGCCCCAGATGCCAGGTGCCCTCTAGGAAGGCTAAATTTGGATAAATGCAAATGGTTCCAAACAGTAGAGAGCAAACAATATAAGCATGTATATACATATATACAAACAAATGCACCATAATAGATCCCCCCAGCTAGCTACAAGATGGGCAAATACCCTAGGAGTACCACAGAGGGGAAGGAGGTGGGTAATCCTGACTGCAGATGCATACCTCTCGGACATCTACATTTATGGTAGGTACAAAACTGTACTATGTCCTTCAAGGATGCATCTGCAGTCCTAACATATGGGTAGAATACCATAGCCAAACTGGGGGTGGAGGCACTAAGATGATTATGGTGCAGTTAAGATCCCTTGCAAAACAGCAGTTGCAAAACCTGCTCGGGATCTGGAGTATAAAGGTAGATTACAATGCTTGGCAAATGTATGCACAGAGCTCCAAGTAGCAGCTTCTAAAATGTCTTTGGTAGCCACTCCTCGTAGGAAAGCTGTGTGCACTCCTTGTGGAGTGAGGTCTGATGTTTTCTGGAGTTGTCTTTCCATGAAAAAAGAGTAACAAAATCTAATGCAATTTCCTATCCATTTTGAGATTGTCTGTTTTGAAATTGCTTTTCCTTCCATTCCTGTTGCATACGCTACCAGAAGCTGGTCAGTCTTTCTGTTGGTCTTGGTTCTGTCCAGATAATAGCGCAATTGCCTGTGCACATCCAATGTATGTAGAAGTCTTTCCCCCCTGTTCTGTGGGTTGGGGAAGAATGTTGGCAGGTGGATTGCTTGGTTCAATGATACCCTGGAGACCACTTTTGGCATAAAGGTAGGATTTGTTCTCAAGGACACTCTATCCTGATGGAAGTTAAGGAAGGGCTGTACTGCCATTAATGCCTGTAATTCAGAAACCCTTCTTGCTGAAGTGATTGCAAGCAGGAAAGCAGTTTTCCAAGATAAGAACTGTAATTCTGCTGTTGCTGCTGGTTCGAAAGGGGGAAGTGTTAACTTTTCCAGCACAAAGTTAAGGTCCCATGTAGGCAAAGGTGGCTTCCTTGGAGGCTTTACATTTTTAATTCCTCTCAGGAACTGCCTGAGTAAAGGATGAGAGAAGACTGGAGGATCCATGTTATATTCTGCTGAAATTGCTGATGCATGAATCTTAATGGAGGAGTAAGACAGGCCATTGTGGAAAAGTTCTGCTAAGTATTCCAGGATGTTAGCTATGTTTGCTAATGATACATTTTCTCCTTTTGCTGCACTCCAAATGAGGTATCTTTTCCATTTGGCTGAATAAGTCTTCCTTGTGGAGGGTCTGCGAGCCTCCAGGATAATGTCTTTAACCCTCTGGGATAAGTCTGGGTTATTTTGCTTTATGTAATATTCCAAGCAGCTAGCTGCAGTGTTTTCAAGTTTGGATGTAGGATCTTGTAGTTGTTCTGTGTTAGTGTGTTAGCAGTAAAGGAACCAGAGGTAGAGGCCATGCGTGTGTCCGAGACATACTCCTCAGTAGCGGATACCAATGCTGCCTCGGCCAGTCTGGAGCTATCAGGATGATCCTTGGGTGTTCTTCATTGATCTTCAGTAGCACTTTGTGCATCAAAGGAAGTGGTGGGAATGCATATGCTGTCTGGTTTTCCCAACTGAAGGATAGGGAGTCCACTTTCCAAGCAAGTGGGTGGTATGCCCTTGTGCAGAATTTCCTCAATTGGTGGTTGTGTGGGGATGCGAACAGGTCTATTTCTGGTAGTCCCCATTTCTTTGTAATGGTTTTGAAGATGTCTGGATGCAGCATCCATTCGTGGGCATCCGTGGTAGTTCTGCTTAAGGTGTCTGCTAGTGAATTTTCTTTTCCTGGCACAAATTTGGCCTGGAGTTGAATGTTGTGGTTCAGGGCCACATTCCACAGGTCCATTGCCATCCGGCATAGAGGATATGAGTGTGTGCCTCCCTGTTTGTTGATATACCACATGACTGTGGTGTTGTCCGTCCTTATCAGCAAATGACCTTGTTGAAGAAAAGGTCTGAATGTCTGAAGTGCCTGTTTCACTGCCAGCATCTCTTTTGATTTATATGTAGGTTCAGCTGGTCTTGTGTCCATAGGCCTTGTATACACTTGTCCACCATGTGTGCCCCCCAGCCTAGGTCTGAGGCGTCCGTGGTGATAGTCTGGCTTGGGTGAGGTTTGTGGAAGGGCAGACCTCTGTTTAACTGACAGGCCTGAGCCCACCACCGGAATTCTTGTTTCAGGCATGGAATTATTGGAATCTGGGCTTCTAGACTGTGCTTGTGTTGAGACCATACATTCCTTGGGTACCATTGCAACTTCCTCATATGTAGCCTGGCATGTGGAATCAATATTATGCAGGATGCCATGTATCCCAGGGCTTGCAGGACTTTCCTTGCTGTAAGCTGGTTCTGCGTTGTTAATGCCATGAAATAGAGTGGTAGTTGCTTTTGCTTTTCTGCTGTGAGAAATGCCATTTGATTTGATGTGTCCAGTTCTGCACCCAAGAATGTTATCCTTTGGGATGGTGCCAGCCTTGACTTTTTCATGTTGACTGTGTATCCCAGGGCTTGCAGTAGTTGTATAACCTTTTCCAAATCTTTTGTTAATTTGGTCTTGTTGTCCGCTTGTATCAGGCAGTCGTCCAGGTATGGATAAATTTGAATTCCCTGAAGCCTGCAATGAGCAATTACTGATGCCAGGTATTTCGTGAATACTCTGGGCGCAGTAGATAAGCCAAAGGGCAATGCTGAGAATTGATAATGCTCTGATCCTGCAAGAAATCTGAGGTATCTTCTGCAAACTGGTCGTATAGGGACGTACAGGTATGCCTCCTTGAGATCTAGAGTCACCAGCCAAGACTCCTTGCCCAGCATGGGAAGAAGTTGCTGTAGGGTCAGCATTTTGAATTTTGGAACAAAAAGATATGTGTTCAGAGCGGACAGGTCGAGAATAGGTCTCCATTGGCTTTCTTTCCTTGGTACCAGGAAAAGTCTGGAGTAAAATCCTTGCCCTTGTTCCATAGGTACCTTTTCTATAGCTCTCATCCTTAGTAGGTGGTTGATTTGTGCTAGAGCGTTTGTTTTTTGGTTTGGTGGTAGGTTTGGCATTCCTCTCTTTTTTGGTAGAGTGTGGAAGTGAAACCTGTAGCCTTTGTCTACTCTCTGTAAAATCCATTTGTCTCCTGTAATGTAATGCCAGTTTACGGAAAATAAGGCAAGCTTTCCACCTAAGGGTGCTTGCAGTTGTTCCCTGGTAGGCGGTATCAGAGTCAAGTCATTGTGTCTGTCCTGTGGGAGTGGTCATAGCTGAATCTGTGGCAGTACTTCTCTGGTTGTTAGGTTGCCACTGACGTCCCCTGTAGGCACCTCTGGATTGACCTCTGCCTCTAGGGCGCCTATTTCTGCCTCTCTGTGCTCTGGAGGTGTCTGGAAAGGAACAATTCTTCGAAGGCCAATTTCTACTAAACCCCGGAGGCTGGACCTGTAAGAAATCCTTGACTGTTTGGACAGATTTTGCTTTTTCTTCCACCTTCTTTAACACTTGCTATGCAGGGGAACCAAACAAACTTTGTTTCTCCATGGGAGCATCTAGAAGCTTTGACTTTACATGGTCCGGTAAGGATTGCTCTTTTAACCAGGCATGCCTTCTAATCACTGTTCCAGTCATAGCTGATCTAAAGGAAGCCTCCAGTGCATCACAGCCGCATTTTAAGGAATGATTACTGACCTGCTGAGTGTTATGTACCAAATCCTGAAGGGACTTACGTTCTATAGGTTCAGGAGAGGACAGTTTTTTATTTAGCTGGTCTAACAAAAATTCCTGATACTGAATCATGTGGAATTGACAGTTTAAGGCCCTAGCCGAAAGAGTAGCATAAGTATAAACTTTTTTACCCCATCTCTCTAATGCTCTAGATTCTCTTTCAGAGGGGAGGGGTTTTTTGGCAGAGGCAGCTGCTACAGCTTTGGGGCCCTGTGAAATGGTTTCAGGATCTGCAATAGGAGCCTTGTACAGGTGAAAGTGTGTGTCCGGGACCCTGTAATATCTGTCGGGCTTGGCAGGGGCCGGGGGAAGAGAGTCAGGGGCAGTACAGGCATCATTGTAAGCATCATCAACAACTGTAAGTACTGGCGGAATGGCTAAAGGCCTAAGCTGTGGTAAATGTAAAAAGGTCCTTAGCCTTTTCCTTGAATCTTAAAAATCCTGGCCCTGCCATTGAAAATGCTCTCTCATAGCATGTAAGGTTTCCCCAAAAGAAAATTCCTCAGGAGGAGAGGCAGAAGGAATGGAGTCTTCTGCATCAGAATCCTCATAAGGAGAATATGGGCCTTCTGGAGGGCCTGAGTTTTCTGAATCATCCGAGGAATAGTCTGTAGAAACAGGATCCGGGGGCTCTGCTCTAGGCCTCTTCTCTGGAGGGGGTTGAGAGGCCCTGTCTGGGTGAGGTTGGGATCCCCTGATCAAAGAAATGAGATTCTCAGCCAAGCTGAGCATTTGGGAACTGGAGGTAGGCCTGTGTGAGGGGGTTTTAGCAGGCAAGGCCTTAGAAGATTTAGCTGCTTTAGCCCTAGAAAAAGCCTTGATAGACATAGATGCAGGGGGGCCTAGCAGCTCCACGTGCAGGAGTAGATATGTCTAAAGGAATAGTATCTGATAAATCCTGGGAGCCTGTTCAGTAGCGGATTCAGCCATGCTGTGTGAGGCCTCGGCAATCGGAGGCAAGCTTTCGGCCGAAGGAAGAACCGAGGACTCGGTTGTGGCCGAAACTGAGACACTCGCGGTTGGCTTAACCGTGGTTTCGGCCGAAACCGCGGACCGCGAGTGTCGGTCCTTTTCCTTACGCTTTTTAGCTAATTGTGAAGTCGGAGTCTCCGACGGCATTTTGTAAGCAAAAGCGGGACCAAAAAACTCCTCTGCAAAGTCCGACCGACGTCTAAGTGTCCGTCGGTTGAAGGAAGCACAGGCTAGACAAGCTGATACGTCGTGGTCTGGGCCTAAGCAAGGAAGGCAGTAAGAGTGGAAATCCTTATGAGGTATTTGTTTCCCACAAGTTAAACAATTATTTACTTTTTCTGACATCGGCTGAGGCAAGAAAGAGTCCCCAACGGGGTACTTAGCTTTTTAGAAGTCTTCGGTAGTAGAAATCTCTGGATCTGACCGACCGGCACTTGCGAACAGCTTCTGCTTCGGGCACCGCGTGGCAAGAAAGACTGAGGAAAATGGCGTCGGCTGATGCCTTTATACCCAATAAACAGCAGCTATGACGTCGGGTGAAGTGCGACATCAGCCGAGGCCAGACCCAGACTTTGGAATCCGGCCGACCGAAGGGCTGCCTGAGGCAGGACAACCCATATGTTAGGACTGCAGATGCATCCTTGAAGGACATCTAAAGAAATATAAGTGATTGTCCTTGTATTTTCTCTTCCCAGTCTCTCTAGTACGTCTGAACTGTCTGGAGTTTTTTTTTTTTTTTTTTTTTTAATTCAAAAAAAAAAAAAATAAAAAAGGCAACAGCAATGGATATCTTCCTTTCCAAAGCACTGATGTAGTGCATAAGCATGGGAATGTAAGTCCCATACACATGCACAGTACATCAAGAAAGCTGGGAAAGAAACAAAAGAGCACTATAGCACTGTTATACAAAGACACTACTGTAAAAAAGTACATAACCTTTTTCTTAAATAATATCATTGTAGAATAGCAATAACCCATGTTTGGGTGTAGGTAATGCTGGATTTAACCACCGATGGCTTCATCCTCGTGACCAAACCACACCAACCGTGGCTAATCCAGCATTACCCATACCCAGCCATGGGTTATTGCTATATCATCAGCTTGCCATTTTTTTTAATGTAACACATAGGTAAATTATTATTCAAGGACAGCAGGCAATGGATGTGTAGACAAAACACTGAAATGCAAAGTTGTTTGCCAGCAGCAGCCAATTCATTAGTTACAGATAGCTTTAATGTGGAAATAATCAGATGACTTTTACATCTGCAAGGATTGTGCATACTGACTGTTATTGGTGGATTGCAATGACAGCAGTTTGAGTGGCCTTTTATAGTTGAAATGTGCTGAAATAGATAGCTTTGTCATTATTGGTTTATATGTTTTGTTTCACTGTTTACTGAAAAAAATGTTCAAACTAAAAATTTAAAACACACTAACAACTGGTGCTGTGTAAAACAAAGAATATAATTTAATACAATCATTAAAGTGAATCAAAGAGAAGAGATGGTCCTAAAAATGTGTGCAGGGGGCGCGTGGTTTGAAACAAGCCCAAAGGCACACTTAATACTCCAAATGCATTTTAATGTGGGTTTCGAGGGAAGAGAAGTTTACTGTTGCTCATACTAGGCACTGTACGAGCACATCCACTCATGCATGAATTGTGCCATCCCAAATAGAACCAAGATGCTCTCATCCAAAAAAAGGAAGCCAATCTGGTGGTCCCCTGCCATAAACAAACTTTACAACAAAAGGAAGAAACTGTTGCAGAAAAGAGGAAAATCCCAGGATGCAAAAAACTTCCTTACCAGCCTCAGTAAGAAACTGAGATCCCTCATAAAATCCTCCAAAGCTAGTTACGAAAATAAAATTGCCAAAGATTCCAAAGGCAACCACAAGGCATTCTATAACTATGTCAAGAATCTAAATGGCAATGCTCAGATCTGCTCTGAGCTAAAACAGAATGGCATTAAATGTACTGATCCCAAGGATATTGCCAATATCCTGGCAGATCGATTGAGTGCCAACTTCACCCCCCTCTCACCCCCTAAATGGCCCATCTCAATACCGAAAGATTGCCAAATTCCAGTAATAATGGCCACACAGGTAAAAAACGCACTCTCCAAAGCTGAGTATACAGCATCCATGGGACCAGATGACATCCCGGCCTGTGTACTACATTAACTACAATATGAACTGGCACCTCACCTAAGTGCCATGTTTAATCATAGCCTCACCTCAGGTTTTGTGCCCACTGAGTGGCGCAGAGCTACAGTTATCCCACTCCACAAGGGGGCATCCACCTTGGATCCCAGAAACTACCGTCCCATCAGTCTGACAAGCCTTATCTGCAAGGCCATGGAGCGTATTATCATGGAACTTATAAAGAAAGACATTGGCAACCTTCAAACACTGGACCCCACCCAGTTTGGGTTCGTGAAGGGCCGATCTTGTCTCCTGAACCTGACTCATTTCTTCGAATCAGTCTCCAGAGCCATGGACAAGAGTAAGGTGGTCCACACAGCCTATATAGACCTTGCCAAGGCCTTTGACACCATCCCCCACTCTGGAATCATAGATAAATTTACTAAGCTGGGCATTAATCCCTACATCACCCAATGGGTTGCTAACTGGCTTAGAACCCACACTGTAAAAGTAGCCGACTCCAAATCCAGCTCCAGACAAGTGACAAGTGGAGTACCTCAGGGTTCAGTCCTGGGACCGCTCTTGTTTGGCATCTACTTCTCTGACGTACAGGCCAACACTAAGGGACTCTGGATAACAAAGTTCGCAGATGACTGCAAACTGGGAGCCATTATTGAATCCCCAAATGATGTGGATACTCTACAAAAGGGCCTTACAGAAACAGAAGCTTGGTGCCAGAGCCATGGGCTCAAGCTCAATGCCAAGAAATTTATAGTTATCCCCTTTGGGAAAAAACATGTATCCGTGAATTACCATATAGATGGCAGTACACTAAACACCGAAAGTGTGATGAGACTTAGGGACACAGGTGGACAGTGGTCTCACCTTCAATAACCACATCGCCACAACAGTCAGGAAATCCTTCTATGTGGCACACCTCATCACTAAGGGCTTTTCATCCAGAAAAAAGGAGGTCATTGTCCCACTGTACTCATCCCTCATTAGACCCATTATAGAATACAACGCCCCGTTTGGTATGTACCTCTCAAGACATCTGCAACAACTGGAAAGGCCGCAGAAATACCTCACTAAAAGAATCAGAAACAGGCCTAAAGCAGATGCCCTACGCTGACCGCCTTAAAAAACTCCAGCTATACTCTGTTGCATATCGTCTACTCAGAGGTGATCTCTGCTTAACATACAAGACCATGTCAAACCCAGAGCTGCTAGACATGCTACACTTAAAGAAATCCCAATCCCTCAGAGCCACACGTTCCAGGGATCTAAACCTTGTCATCACAATAAACAAAACATGCTGGAGGGATAGGTTGCTCACCCAGAGACTCCCCAGACTCTGGAATAGATTGCCCATACATGTCAAGCAGAGTGCCTCTTTGGTCCTCTTCAAAAGGAACCTTGACGATTGGATGGGAGAAAGGAAATTCACCCCGGGGATCACGTCAGTCGCCCTGCTAGACAAGGGTCCAGGGAAGTAAATAGTGTGGGAAAAAATAGCCAGGGAATTGTTTTGGCTAGGCTTGTATAGGCCCTAGGGCTGATAGCCTAGTACCAACCTATGAACCTAGGTCTGTTTTCATTGTGAGACTATATTTGTTTGTGCTATAAAAATTGAAATAAATGTTTTAAAATAAATCCAAATATCTGTAACCATTGCAGAAATGAATAAAATGAAAAAGAAAGATGCCAAGCAGTGTGACTGTGTGTTCTGTGATTCAGTTTGAAGGAAAGCATAAAGTAAATACAGACACCGTATTACGGCTAAAGTCATGTATTGCTGCAAAGTCAGAGCGATCCTTAGTTGTTTTAACTGCTGTACCATGAGAAATATTATAGGAGTGTAGATATGTAAATGTCTGTGTTGCGATATTTAAGTACTGTTATATACAATTGTTAATAGTTTACTACTGCTATACCTGTGATAGACTGTCTTTTTAAATTCATGGGCTACCTAAATTATCTGGTATATAACACTACGTAAAGTGTTTTTTTTTTATGTCAAGGGCTTCGTATGCGAATGCATAACAGTTGCCTGAGCCTTTTGTACTAAACACTTTGCACTGGTGTAAATATAGTGTAACGTGCTGCTACTTAAACCCAATACCCCTCCTGCCTGGGTGATAACTTATTATTTCAGTTACTTTTTACAGCATTTCTCTCTCATTCCACTTTCAGAGACCTTAACGTAATAATTCTGTTTGTCTCCATCTTTTCATTTAGTGACCACTGTCCCTGCAAACAGGTTCTATCTCAGTCCCCCACTTTCTGAATCCTTGGCCACTGGCCACATCTGCAGTGAAGAAACCAGCCACAAGAACTCAAGGGCTTTGGACAGAAGATAGGTTACTGTAGGTGTCTAGCTATGCTTCCCTCTTAGCCTGCTACTGTAGAAAGTACCTGGTCTAAAGCAGAAATAACTGGCTCTACCCACGGCTAGGTACAGCAGCTGCATCCCCACCCCCATCTGCTGTAAAAACATTCCCCAGTTAACTTTTTCTTTTTAGTTATCAGTAAACCAAGATAAAGCTCTAGGTGAAAAAAGGTAACCCTGTAGATACACTGGAATTGCCCACTTGTAAAACAGAGGCAAAAAGCTACTTAAACTGACACTTTTTGTCTGCTTCAAACTGGGTGTCTATCCAGAAAGGACACAGCTGAAATCAGGTCTATATATAGTTAGGAGTTATTAGAATATAGTAGGTTAAAACAATTTGGCTATTTAGACACTTACCCTGCAATCTTTAGCCTGGGGGAGGGTTCTAGCCCACTCCGTTCACTACGCTCACTTCGCTCCTCTCCCTGCCCCCTATTCCCCCCTGCCCCCTCTCCCTGCCCCCATTTCCACCTGCCCCCAGCACCTCTACATTTATTCTTCGTCTTAACCCCACCCCTAATTGCCAACAATTAGGCTACACCACTACTCACCCCCTCCCCCTACATCCAACACAATCATGCTACTACCTAATATAATAACAATCCTAACCTGCGTAGTTCTAGCTCACATTACATCCTACCAGGGCTCCACAGTCACATGCCCCAACAACTTCCACTGTACTCTCTCAACACCCTCCCTCAAACATTTAAACTGTAACTACACAACCCCTGCCACCAAAACCATCTTCCCAATACACACACACTCCACTACCAAACACCTAACACATTCAAAAATAAAATATCCCTAAGATACCATAAGTATTTTACTATGTATATAAAACATATCCTCTATAATCTAGCCCTCGCTGGAGACATCCATCCAAACCATGGTCCTCCCAACTCCAACCCAACCACAAACCCTAGTCCAAGCAACCCCCCCCCCCCTCACACACAATTCAACTCCTAGCCAACAAGAAAACAACAGACCTATTTATAGTGTCCCTAAACATCAGAAGCATATGCAATAAAATCCACGAACTACACGCCAGCATAAACATAAATTCCCTAGATATTCTCTTCCTAACTGAAACCTGGCTCAAACCTCACCTCAAAAGTGAGGAAATACTTCCACCTGAATACAACATCCTTTGCATAGACAGATTGTCCAAAAAAGGAGGTGATGTAGCATTGATATTTAAACATCACCTCAATATGCAACTCCTGAACTCATCTGCCCCTCACCACAACAATGAAGAAATCCTTTATGCCAATCTCAAACTAAATCAAAACAAAACAATCAATATCATAGGATGCTATTTCCCACCAGGGCAAAATATCACACCCTTAGAAAATCTCCTGAGCTGGGCTACTCTATCTCTACCCCAGGAAACCATTCATTCTCAGTGACTTTAACATCAACTGGCTATCCCGTAATAACAGTCTCCCAACCATTCACCTTAATCTCCATGGGTTCACTCAACTCATTCAATCCCCTACCCTAAAACAAAAACCCTAACAATCATACCTTACTTGACTGGATCCTAGTCAACAAAGCCCCTCACTCTTACCTAGCAGGCTGCTTACCTGACAGTCTTAGTGACCACTCCCCCACTTTCGTAATTCGGCACCACATAAATAGTCTGAAGCCCATTATCCACAGGCAAATACAAGACAAGTCCAACTTCAACCCCAACTCCTTCATCTCCTCCCTGCAAAAAATTAAGTGGTCACCACTAAAATACCTCAACCTAGATGAGGCTGTCCACTTCTTCAACAGTACCTTCCTCTCCATCCTAAACACCCATGCTCCTGTAAGAAATGCCAAAGTCAGATCCGGGCATGCCCCATGGTTACAAAAGACCACTAGAACCATAATGAAATCCAGAGATAAGGCCTGGGAGCACTGGCGACTAACAAACAATAACTCAGATAGGCAAGCATTCCTTGAACTGTGTAATAAAGCCAAAAAGCATATAAAATTAGACAAATCCCTCTATTATAAATCCACCCTAAACTCTACCACCCACAACCCTAAGCAATTCTGGTCCACTATTAACAATATCCTCCACCCAGGGAAGGTGGATACCCCCAGCCGTCCATTCCCCCCTCCTCCAGCAGTATTGCTGAATCTTTCAACAAACACTTCATTGAAACTATAACATCTTTAAACAAACACTACCCTACAACAGCCCCCCAACTCTTAACCCTAAACCCCCCAACTCCTCTTTTCTTCTTCACCTCAGTACCTACCTCCAACATAAAAAGAATATTGTCAAAACTTAAACCCACCAAACTCGCAGCTAACCTTCCCTCTGAATACTTCAGAATTGAAATTGGGTAGGCTAGTGTATCAGATGCATTTCTCAACCATTCCTTAACAGAAGGCTATGTTCCCTCGATATGGAAAATATCCCACATCATTCCCCTGCACAAAGGCACCCCCTCCACTGACCCCTCCAATTACCGCCCCATTGCTATCCTCTCCCCTCTCTCCAAGATACTTGAAAAATGTATCAACACCCAGGTCTCCAACTACCTCCTAGCTAATAATCTCCTCTCCAAAACCAAACATGGTTTCAAGCCATATCACAGCACTACCTCTGCTCTCCTTCAACACTACACTTCATCACAAAAACAATGGTCTCTTCTCTACTGCCATATTTCTAGATCTCTCAAACGCCTTTGACATGGTATCTCATGAACTACTACTATCTACTCTCCCCAACCTCTCCTTCTCACAACCAGCCTGCAACTGGTTCCACAGCTATCTACACGGACACCAGCAATCAGTAATCTGGGACAATAACACATCACCTCGCCTCCCAGTTACTCTCGGGAGTTCACCAAGGGTCTATCCTTGGCCCTCTGCTATTCTCACATTTCACTAACCTACATACTGCCACCACACAATCACTTATACAGTACGCAGGTGACTACTCTCATCTGCTCTGCCCCCATTCTACCAGAACTACAGCAAATCACACAGGAATCATTGTGTTCTGTAGAAAGCTGGCTATCCAATGCTCAGTTCCTACTCAACCCAAGTCGGACAAAACTTCTGCTGTTCCAACCTTCCAAAGCCACCCAAAACACCCTCCACTTCAACATTCTTGCCAAAGACAATACCATCATCTCTCCATCAGAACACACAAAATTACTTGGTGTGGAAATAGACAACAAACTTAGATTTAACCCCACATATCTCTCACAATAAAAAAAGTTCACAAGAAACTTGGTGCATTATATCAAAGCCGCCAATTCCTAACCAAGGCAGTTAGAATCTCCATAGCCAATTCCCAGCTAAACTTCACCCTACTCTATGCATCCCAGATACTTACCAACCTTAGACAGACAGACCTACACAAGCTGGACGCTTGTTGCAACAAAATTGCTAAATTTGCCACTGGAACCTCCTACTGCAGCCATCACTGTATCTCCCTTAAAGAACTAAACTGGCTAGAACTCCCACAACTGCTTCACTTTAATCAACTCACCCTTGCTCATAAACTTATTGACCACCCCCTTAACATCCCTTCCCTTCAAACCCTTCTCCAACCCTATCACCCCACTAGGCCCCTAAGATCAAGCAACAAAAATCAACTCACTTATCAAACCCAAAAACTCAGCAGGAGAAGCCATATTTTCATGTACCATATCTAAACTTTGGAACAATCTTCCACCCTCTACTCTACCTTCCAGCAGCCTTTTCAAGACTGCACTCAAATTCCACTTAAATTTGCACTGGCTTTGTCCTTGTTCTAATCCAGACTAACACCTCCACCCTTACCCCCCCCCCCTCCACCTAGACTCTTAACCCAACAATACTACCGCCACTACTAACCACAGTCAGAAATAGCTAGTTGTCTTTACATACTTTAACATCTTGTCTGACAACATTGTTACTATTATTAATGACAAGAAACTATCTTAACTTGCAAGATTTTCTGTATATACTGTTGATAATCAATATCATTATTGTATTAAAACCAACAACCTGTAATGTTGTTTACTATTGCTGCAACTTTGTATCTCTATTTATCATGTACATGATGTGAAGCTTTTCTCTCCGGGCAACCACTGAAAAAAGGACCTGCGTCCAGTCGGAATTTCCCGGTAAACAAATGTAAATAAATAAATATAATTAAATAAAAATAGTATGCACGCTGACAGGTTTGAGCATTATTTAATGATATATGGGGGGGGCAAGTAATGGGTCACTGGAATGGCTGCTGGGTAGGGATGCTGAGGTGCAGGGATATGGTCAGATCCCTGACCAATTACCCTCCATAGGGCCCCATTTGACCAAGATCTGGCTCTGGTCCTGGCTATAAGACAGAGGGGACGTTGCCTTACTTGTGTAAGAGTTAGAGTGGGGAATAATGGGAGGCACCGGAGGCAAGATTCCCACCCCTCCTATGGATCCTCCAGCATGTTTTATGGGGCATTAAGTTGCAGGTATTTAGCTAAATGGTGTGACTTTACAGGAGGAGACTCCATTTTACAATTTCCACAAACTGGGACTTTTGACCACATGAAAAATAATTAATTTAAGAGAAACTTTAGAGGAAAAGAGGAAGCAAAATAGAGACTGATCAGTGGGATGCTTTTTAGGATTGGTATAGTGAAACTTTTAAAACAGTAAAAGAATCTACAGTACATGGATTAAAAGAAACAAACCAGAAACAACTAAAATATCTTAAAACCATGGCAGGAAAAAGAAATATGGAATCCCTTTACCCAGTAATATCAGGAAACAATGTATATGTCCAGGAGGAGGATCCATCTGAAGAAGATTATCCCACCTTTCTCCCCTCTGCCTGCTTTCTTGGAAGGTGACATTCATCCAGCTCCTACTGCCCCTCCTGCTGAGACATAATCCTAAAAAAGAGGCAGCAGAAAAAAATGGACAGGAAAATAAAGCAGACAGGAGAGAGGGACAGAGACGACACACCAACACTCTCTTATGTCCCATAGGAGAGAGGGACAGAGACAACACACCAACACTCTCTTATGTCCCATAGGAGAGAGGGACAGAGACGACACACCAACACTCTCTTATGTCCCATAGGAGAGAGGGACAGAGATGACACACCATCAGTCTCTTATGTCCCATAGGAGAGAGGGACAGAGACGACACACCAACACTCTCCGGTGTCCCATAGGAGAGAGGGACAGAGACGACACACCAACACTCTCTTATGTCCCATAGGAGAGAGGGACAGAGACGACACACCAACACTCTCTTATGTCCCATAGGAGAGAGGGACAGATACGACACACCAACACTCTCCGATGTCCCATAGGAGAGAGGGACAGATACGACACACCAACACTCTCCGATGTCCCATAGGAGAGAGGGACAGATACGACACACCAACACTCTCCAATGTCCCATAGGAGAGAGGGACAGATACGACACACCAACACTCTCCGATGTCCCACAGGAGAGAGGGACAGAGACGACACACCAACAGTCTCTTATGTCCCACAGGAGAGAGGGACAGAGACGACACACCAACAGTCTCTTATGTCCCACAGGAGAGAGGGACAGAGACGACACACCAACAGTCTCTTATGTCCCACAGGAGAGAGGGACAGAGACGACACACCAACAGTCTCTTATGTCCCACAGGAGAGAGGGACAGATACGACACACCAACACTCTCCGATGTCCCATAGGAGAGAGGGACAGATATGACACACCAACACTCTCCGATGTCCCATAGGAGAGAGGGACAGATATGACACACCAACACTCTCCGATGTCCCATAGGAGAGAGGGACATATACGACACACCAACACTCTCCGATGTCCCATAGGAGAGAGGGACAGATATGACACACCAACACTCTCCGATGTCCCATAGGAGAGGGACAGATACGACACACCAACACTCTCCGATGTCCCATAGGAGAGGGACAGATACGACACACCAACACTCTCCGATGTCCCATAGGAGAGAGGGACAAATACGACACACCAACACTCTTATGTTCCACGCTCTAAAGCACAACAGGAGAAACATGAAATTAATGAGAGAACTAGCAATGAAACTAGTGAGGAGGAGAAAACAATTATAAGATAGCACCCCTTCGACAAATCCCACGAGGTAGAGAACAGACCATCTTAAGTTCCAGGGACATCATGCAGGCCTGAGGAAGCAGCAAGGAAAACAAGGACTGGAGAGTAAACATTTTGAAGGAAGAAACTTTTAGAAATGTGTTGAGAAATGACAGCTCTAGAATAGGTCTTCAAGGGCTTTCTTGGGACCAAAAACATCTCTGAGTAGAATCTCTGGTCTGTCTGGGACAAAGGGACTGGCTGAATTTTCCCTTGAGAAGAGGAGAAAAATGAGGAAGCTGGCAATGAGAAAGCCAAGGTATACCTGAAAACGGAGGAAGGGATTTTCACAGCATAAAATAATCATTTTGGATTGGACAACTGAAACAACCTGAGAGACTGTTGTGATTTGTTGCCAAACTGGAAAAGACAGAGTTAACTTGAGAGATGGAGGAATATAGCAGAGGGACAGAGAAAGATGACTTTCAAATAGAGGTCAATTTACCTGGGAAAGAAAATATCGGCCCTCTGGAATCCTGAGAAGGCTTCTCAGGACTGCATATCTATTTTTTATTTATTTATGTTTTTTAAGGAACCTCTGCCCTAACAATCATAGAAGGTTCTGTGCCCTGTCTAACTTCAATAAAGAATCCAGGTACCTTTTTTCTAACCAGTAGCTAGGGAATCCCCCTAAGCCCTGCAGAGATAACCAGCCATGGCTCTCCCTTCTTGTCTGCAGCAAACATATGCTCAGCTTTAGCATATGTGCTGATAGCAAGCTTTATGTCTCCCTCCAACTGAGTCGCAACAGAGGGAGCAGGTGTCGGAACCACAGGGTCCTTGTGTTCATCTGACCTTATGAGATGTCTGGTAGGGGCTGGACAGCAGAAGTACATCAGTGTAGACTTTTAGACTTCATTTTAGTAAGCAGATGAACATCCAGGAGTGCAGATTCAGAAGCCATGGTTCTCTGAACAAACAACTTCAGATGCTGGTTTTCCAAAAATACAGACAGACTACAGGTGGCTGTGCAGGGTCTTTGGTTCAAAGGCTAGGCAAATATCGAACTGTGTGTGATTATGTTTTGCATTTAAGCAGAAAAGGCACTTTTCTTGTCTGACCTTAAGGGGAATCTGCCTCCCACGCTCACATTTCCTCTTTCTGGACAACATGTAAAAACATAACAAGCAAAGAGAAACAAAGAAGAATCCCCAATGGGGTACTTATCCCTAGGCTCAGTGGCAGAGTCAAAATGACTATCAACTTACAGACCGAAGTCAAAAAACAGTTCAGACTGGCAGCAAAGAAGTTCTGAAGAACTGGTGCTCATAAATTACTTGTGTACCGTCACATACATAGGACATACATTGGAATGGACCAAGACTTTGGTATGCTGACCGGACATATGCCTATCTTCTTCAATATATTCCTTTTGTAAGTAATACTGCAACAGAAGAAAGGACATCAAATAATATTTAAAGCAATAAATGTAGTTCTCATGCATTAGTGGAAGCAAAGAATTTCAGGACAGAATGAAAATACTCGTAAGTGGGAATGAAAGTTTATGTAGCTCAACTCCTCATGTATTTATTTAAAGGTATTAAAATGCCTAAGGTTATGCACTGCATGGGGAATAACAACAAAGAAAGCAGTTACATTGCTCGGGGAAAGTAGTAATTGGCACAAAAAGCCAATCTTAAAACTATATGTAAAAATAAGTAACTTAAAAAAATCTTAAAAATGTTAAATACTGAAGGAAACAGCAGTGTCCCTTCCAGAAAAACAACACACAACACACTTGTCTTAACAGATGGTAGTGCTGGGACCCTAAAACAGAAATAGTAATACATGCCTAAATCAGGGACGGTGGATCATTTCAAAAGATCACGGGAAAGTAACAAAAAGAAACCCTGCAAGAGTTCTCAGGTTAGTACTTGTGAAATGTCAGCAGTTTGTCACTTGATGATCGGAGATGCCATGCAGATCAACAAGTCCTTGAATATCAATCTGTTATAAAGGATAACGCTCAGACCACAACCACGAGAGACAAAAATCAGCAGACTCCTACAACGGTGGAAGAAAGAACTATGCTGATGAACCTGTACATAGTCAAATTAGTTAAAATATATTTATAGGAAGGGGGTAACACATTTGTTAGCCTTATAGAAGGAAGCTATTAGCAAAGTGCAAAGTAATACTTGTTAAAATGACATGCCAAAAGGTACTGTAGGAAAAAAAAAATAAGCTGGGTGATCTGAAAATAAACGTGAAAGACATATTTTTGAATTTTTGGGGAATCTACTTTACAGAAAATACTGGCTACATTAAGGGCTTTATCATGGAATATGAATGGTCTCACAGGTGTCAGAAGGAGACAAAGGGTGCTGGCTTACTTTAAAAAGGTACATGTTTCATGAAGTGATGCTCCAAGAAACACAACTTTAACACCATTACTGAATTACTTGCGACATAGGCAAACATATGTTTATATAAAAGTGTTATAGGATATTTAACAACATATGTTGTGTATAATCTAAGCAACATTATATAAATTATTTAATACCAACCTTCTCTTAAACCCCATTCCTCCTCCAAAACATTTTCTGCCCATACTGTTCCCACAATTTCCATGTTTTTTTTTTTTCAATTAAATTTACCCCTACACTTTTCTAAAGATCCCACTTCCTGTTCTTTTATTTTTGTTACAATATTCACTGCTTCAATTATAGTTGGTTTAGATTTCGATTTCCATTTTCTAGTATTTTATTTGTTTATATTTTTTTTACAGCCACCAGAACTAAATTTAACTGTGTCTAGGCAATTTAGATCTTGTATTCCAGCTCAAAAATAATTCCTTAGTTACACTCATTTGCTCACCCAGTATTCCTGACAGAGTATTTTGTAGAGAATTTTTAAAGTCTACCAACTAACTGCACTCCGAGGCCTTATGCTCCCAGGTGCCGCTTTCTCCCCTCATCACACTTCCAACATTTGACATCTACCCGAGGGAAAATACTTTTCTGTTTGAGGTATAAAATTATCTATGCAAACACTAAATCTCCTAGACTGTGTTGCATATTTTGGAGCCATACATATGTCCTCCCATTGTTTCTTTGTGAATTACATACATAACTAATTTCTCTTCCTAATCTTTTATGACCTCTTCTGATCGATTCTTATTGTTATCATATAATACTTTATATGCCCTACTAATTGCATTTTTTTTTTAACAGGAGCTTCTGTTCTAGATTCAGTTAAAAACTCAACTGTGTAATCTTTCATTTAGGATTCCCCTATCACTTTCTCTTTGTCTATATCCTGTTATCAATCCCTGATAGTGAAGGCAGTCACTAGCCTGCAATCAAAATTTCTTCCTGACCTCTTCCCATTCTATTATTGTTTCTTCTCAATTTGTTACCAATATCTTGGTTCCTTGGTCAGCTTCCTCAAGTAAATTCCAGTCCCCTTTTACCTATTCTCTGTACCCCTAATTTGAGTCATCCATACCAGAAGAATCTCCTTTCTTCATTTTTGTGTTGGCTTAGTTCTTAGTATACTTTCTGCTACTTTATGAATATAACATTCTGTATGGCTTTTGTTAGTCTCCTTAAGGATCTGTGCCAAGACTTCCAAGATGGTGGCACACTGATCTACATCTCAACTTTAGCTCTCCCAGGATAAGAACATAAACTGCAGCCAGAGATGCTGTCAATTCGAGTAAAATTTAGTTACTAGCTAGTACTTGCAAAAAAAGAAACCAAGAGAACCCAAAAGAAAATCCATTAGAAAAGATGGAGAAAACAATGACTTGGAAGAAACTTGCAACTGCTCATCAAAAAGCAGTTCAAGCTCCAGCTTTGGTGCAAGACATGACTTCCAGTAACCTAGCAAGTCAAAATGTACACAGAGCTGATTAAAATAAACAAAACACTTGAGTATGTCAATTCAAATAAAAAAAGGCTGGAAGAAATCCAAGAAGCTTTAAACAGATATTCAGATGAACTAATAAGACTGCAAAAAAACAGAGGATGAAATGAAGAAAAGGCTGGCTGAGTATGAGACTGCTCAAAAAGAAGTGTAAAAAAAAAATTAGAGGACAGAGTACATAGGGAAAAGCTGAGATACCAGAGAAACTAGAAGGAACACACTGTGTTAATTTTGCGAAGGCACAAATAAAAGCAACTGGACTTTTATTCCACAGCAGGAACCATTAACAGAAAGGGCACACTGTGTGTATGCTCCAAATATGACTATGAGAATGCAGCCAAGACTTGTATAAGTAAAGATGCAAACCTACCAGCAGAAAGAGTTAATCCTGACAAGAATGTGGCAAAAGGGCAAAGGTTTAAAAGTTGGAGAGAGTAGAGAGTTTGTAGAAAATGATTATTCACTGTACATCAGGCAAAGGAGAAACAAATTTATTTCAGCACTCAAGGAATGTCAACAGGCAGGTAGGAAATTCAAGCTGCTTTATCCAGCAGTCTTCAGAATATTTGTTTTCCTGTAAACTCAAAGTCATTCTTTGATACAGAACAAGCTAAGGAGGGAATACAAAACTTTGAAAACTCAGCTCAAGAGCTGCATGCTCTCATAGACATCCACTCCCCTGATATTCTTTGCCTCACTGAAACTTGATTCAAACCCACCATCCCTGACAATGAAATACTTCCCCCTGGCTACTATATTACTAGAATGGATTGTATAGGTAGAAAAGGAGGTGGAGTTGCCATTCTATACAAATCCACCCTCGAGCTATCCACAATTAGCATCCCATCACACCTAAATGCCACCAATACTGAAATTATCCTCTCAAGAATCCAACTCAATAACAACAAATCTATTAACATAGTGTGCAGTTATATTCCCCCAGGCAATAACATTAACATCTTAGAAAGTACCCTCCATTGGCTATCCTCCACCCACTCCCAAGAAACAATAATTCTTGGGGACTTAAACATCGACTGGACAACCTGTTCAGCTAACTTCCCTACTACCCACATTAACTTACACGGTTTCTCCCAAACAATTTCTACCTCCACTAGAATCAACAAACCTAGCAATAAGGATAGCATTTTAAACTGGATCTTAATAAATAACAAACCACAGTTATACAAATCATGCACTCAACCTGAAGCCATGAGTGATCACCTGCTAACCTACATAATGAGAAAAAGAGAAGACCTGCCCCACCAAACCATCTTTAAAACTCTCAGATCAAAAAAAAACTTTAACCTAAATAATTTCTTATCTGATTTAAGCTCACTCAAAAGGGACAAACAAAGTACTCCCCCTAGACCAAGCAGTTTCATATTTCAACACCAAGTTCCTAGCCGTCCTAGACAATTATGCTCCCATACGTATAGTCAGAACCAAAAACAAAATAGCTCGATGGCTAACCAATACTACTAGACAAAAACTAACAGCCAGAAATGCAGCATGGACCTCTTGGAGAACCACCAAATACCCTCAAGCCCACCAACTATTCAAACAATTAAGAAACGAAGCAAAAAGATCAATCCTGTCAGACAAGCAAAGCTATTATATGTCAGCTTACAGCAAAAACACCAAAATCAACCTCAAACATTTTGGTCAGGCTTGAATAAGCTACTACACCCAGGTAAATCTGCTACCCCCACCCCATCAACAACCTTACACCTACCCCCTGATTCTGTAGCTAAGACCTTTAACACTTTCTTTACCTAAACTGTAAAATCCCTAGCTAATAATCTATCTCCCTGCTCCTCAACTACTAGCACAGCTAATCATCTGAATCCCTCCACCCTTAAAATTTGATTATATACCTACAGACTATATCAAATCCTTACTAAAGGAATTAAAACCTACTTCCCTGGCTGCAGACCAACTTCCTGCAGAGTTTCTACAAAAAGCTGCCAAAGTAATAGCTTATCCTATCTCCATCTTAATCAATTGTTCTATCCACGAATCCTACGTCCCCCACCATTTGGAAAACAGCTCATATTATTCCACTTCATAAAGGTGGAAGCTCCACTGAACTTTCTAATTATTGACCTATCGCCATACTATCTCCCCTAGCCAAAATAATGGACAAATGCATACACAAACAACTTTTAAACCACCTGGTCCACAATAATCTAGCATCATCCCAGCACAGTTTCAGACCAGCCCACAGTACTAGTACTGCCCTTCTCACATTCTCCCACAAAATAAACTAAAACTGCAATCAAAACCTGGTTTCCTCTGCCCTCTTCCTTAATTTGTCAAAAGCATTTGACATGGTTAACCACAACCTACTCTTAGACTCTATCAAATGCCTGTCCATAGAAAACCCTGCAATCAAATGGTTCCACTCTTACTTGCACAGTAGGCAGCAAGCAGTCCTGTGGAAAGAGCATCTATCTCCTCTTTTACCTGTCATTCTAGGAGTACCCCAAGGTTCTATTCTGGGTCCCCTCCTTTTCTCTTTTCATAAACGACCTGCCCAAAGCTATCCCTCATACTACTACTACTACACAGTACTCAGACGACTCCACGCTAATCTGCTCTGCCACAACTCCTACAGAATTACAATCCCTATCTCAAACAACCTTCAACAAAGTAGAGAACTGGCTTAATAATAGTCAGCTCTTATTGAACCCAAACAAAACCAAACTTCTACTATTCTCCCCCACCCATAAGATAACACCACCAACATATTCAGTCTCTTCTCATAATGGCACCATAATTTCTCCAGAACCAACTACTAAACTGCTAGGTATAATCATTGATAATAACCTAAACTGCAATGCCCATATAGACAAAACTATAAAAACAGTAAACAAAAAATAGGCTCCATGTATAGGATTAAGAAATTTCTAACCCCAACTGCCAGAACAGCCATAGCTCGCACACATCTTCTGTCTTCCCTTCTCTATGCATCACCCATCCTCACTAACTTATCCAAATCAAATCTCAACAAAATCACTAAATGTTACAACAATATAGCAAGATTTGCCACAGGCTCAAAATACAGAACTCACCACTGCCACGATCTTCAAAAATTAGGTTGGCTAAAGCTACCCAACCAAATCTATTATAACCAACTCATAGTAACTCATAAAATCCTCCACCAACCTTCCTACACCCCCAGTCTAGCTAATATCATTACCCCATATTGCAACCTAGCATCTGCGCTCTTCCAGCAGAATACTAGTACAACCTACCAAAGCCAACAACTCTGACAGAGATTCCTTGTTCTCTAACACTGCTGGTAAAAAATGGAACTCCCTTCCTGGTGAACGAAACACAAAGTGCTCCTTGCCTCACTTCAAAATATCACTAAAGACACACATGTACAATAACTGGCTATGCCCTTGTCTAAACCCTGACTAAAACTCAAATTATTCAGTACGAGTTACTTCATTGACTTGAGTTTCAACAAAAGCTCGTCTCAGTCTTAGCTAGTCCAAGTCTAACCCGACATTACTCATACAATCTATTAAACCATCTTAACTATCTAAGAGAATTTCCCTTTTCTCTCTCCGTATCCTCCTTCAATTAATTTCTTCTTCCCCTTTATATTAGCTCTAGCTTCCATTATCAGAACTGTAACCTCCGTTCTCAGCCTCTGCTGCTTTCTACCTAACCTGCCCTTCTCTTACCTCATTCTTCTTCTCTTTCTTTATAAATGATCTTCCTTTACCTGTTTCCTCTTCTTATACACTCATTTCTCTTATACGTTTAATTTTTTTCTTCCTTTATATAGTTTCCCTCCACCTCCCAAGTTGTTGTTGACTTTCTCTTATCCAAATATAACCTTACTTTGAACCTTTTTCATTATGGAACCTATATGTAGTTGTCTTTTTATTTTTGTTAAATTGCTTAATATCTCTGTAAATATTACCTTACTCAGACCATTCTCTTAAATATGTAACCTATGTGTATTTTTCTTTTGATTTTGTTAATTGTTAAATATTACTGTATACTGCATTTTAAATGTTTAACTGCTTGGAGCTTTTCTCCCCGGGCCTCTGCTGAAAATGGATATGTATCCAGTCGGACTTTCCCGGTTAACAAATATAAAATAAAAATAATAAATAAAACAAAAATGCTCGAGAGACACAGAAAAGCACCGGAGTTGACCAGAAAAATCAGAAGCACCACTGAATTGAACCAGAATCTGGAGTTGTGAGCTGGAGATGAACAGGAAGAAGACCAGCAACACAGAAATGAGTAAATAAAGATCAGAATGGAAAGAATCAAACGTTTTTGTGAAATGCGGGTAGACAAAATGGAAAGGATATTTAATCATATTAAGAAATGCAGAGTACAAACAGCAGTGCTACAGGAGACACATTTGGAAAGAACTGAGCGCATGGGAAGTTGCTAAAGAAAGCATTTCTGGATGGACAGCCTGCAGAATACCAGGGACAGAGGAAAAGAGGAGCACTTATACGAATTGCCGGAGGAGATCCAGTAGTGATAGAAATGAAAAAAGGAGAACAATGACAGATTTGTACTAGGAAGGGACTACTGGCAAGGGATGAGGATTACGTTGACAAGTAGTTATATTCCACCTAAAACTAATTTGGAACTTTAAAAATTTGGAGAGAAATAATCTGCTTTTAGTAAACAACATTACTTATAGGTGGGGACTGAAATTTAATTTGCTGCATTGAAGATGTATTGGAGGGCCTAGAAAAGAAAATATAACGAGAGGATAGACTTCTGAAGAAATTTGTGAAAATGTTTGGTATGAAATATGTGAATTCAGCAGCAGGAACTCTTAACAGAATTTACATCCTATTCCCATACAATAACTGGGCTAGACTTGGAAGAAAGTATATTTCACAGGTACATGTCCATTTAATTAAGAACTTTGAGACAGATCCAATAACTACTTCAGATCATACCGCAATAATTACTTAGACAAAAATGCAGGGTAATAAAGTAAAGATAAGACACTGCTGCTTCCAACCTACCTGTTATAAAAAGAGGAATTTAAGGAACGGGTAATGGAAATTGTCAGGGAATTATTGGGAAGATAGAAAGTACTCCATAAATTATAGCTGGTGAGTGAGATAAAATGAACATGGAGATTAAAAAATAGGGTAGAAAGAAAAGAAATACGCACGAGTTTAGAAAGACTGCTGTTAAAAAATTGTTTTTGATAACTCCAGAGCACAAAAACATTTATCAGAACAACTTGGGTAACAGAAAGTAGAAGGGGTTGCTACCAAACTTAGGGAGCATATATATAACAAGAAAAATAATCAGAAATCCTGTAGAGGTATTAAAAGATATTTTGGACATTTTATGAACATTTATATAGAGCAGAGAAGTGGAGAAATCAAGACAAAGCACTAAAAGAAATATTTACAGAAGATTTAAATATGCCAAGGTTAGAGAAAGATGAGGCTCAACACCTAACAGTTGAGATAGGAGGACATGAAATGATGATGACATAAAAATGGTGATATATACCTATCTAAAGGGAAGTCTCCAGCAACAAATGGCATTCTGGTGGAAATTTGCAACTTAGGAGGGATGAATGTGATAAAAATCTGGAAGGTTGTGTTTAACTGTATTTTAAAAGGAGGGGACACACCAACATCCTTGAAAAAACTTGTGGTGGCTGTAATACCTAAAGAAGGTAAAGACCTATCTGATTCAGCTTCATATAGGCCCACATCAATTCTAAATCATAATTTTAAAGTGTTTATATGTCTATAATGGTTAAAAGAATGGCAAAGGTGATGCATAAATTGATAGACATGGACCAATGTGGTTTTGTGGAGGTGAGGCAAACATATAACATTAACAGAAAAATGATGATCCAGAGGGAAGCAGAATATAAGAAAATACCACTGTTACTGGGAAGGTCCTGATGCAGAGAAAGCATTTCACAGGGTAAAGTGGGGTTTTATTAATAACACAATGGAAGCATTTACATTTCTTGATACAATAATAAGATTAATTAGAAGGATACATGAGGGTTCAGAGGCAAAAAATCAAAGTGGAAGGGTTCCTCTCTGATAAGTTGTGTCTGAACACAGGAACCAGGCAGGAGTGTCCTCCCTCCCGTTTGTTATTTGCATTATGTTTAGAACCACTGGCAAAGAAAATAAGGGACTCACAAATTCAAGGATATAAACTGGTACAGTAGAGAGTCGATTATCCAAACTAATTGGGACCTACGTAGTTCGGATAATCAAACATACACTGAACTGTATAAAAAAACTCAAAAATCCTGGGGTTTTTTTCTGCACACAGGGAATATACTTTTCAACCATTCAGCAATTCCAGTGGACAATAAAGAATATTTTTCATACACGAGCAGGCTACATGCTCAAAAAACACACAAGTGAATACATATAACATTTACATATTCAGACTATTATTTTTCGTACCCGAACACTTTATAAGGCAGCGTTTGGATAATTGATGTTCAGATAATCGACTCTCTACTGTACAGTGTTCAAGGAAACTTGCCATTACTTGTAGATGATATTATTTTGTACCCGATGAAACCAGAAAAGGACATCAGTTTTCTGGAATATTTTGAGACCGTTCCAGTTTTTTTCAGGATGCCAGCCAGCTCCCAAAGCTTCAGGGCACCTTCCACACACCCAAAATGTCAAACAGCTCGAGCTGAACTGGCTAACAAAACAGTTTGGGTAAGAAGCCCTTCAGAGCTGTTCTACCAGTGGAGACAGGGAGGGTAAACCCTGAAGGACAAGGCTAGAAATAAAAATGTCTACACCCTGGAATAAAAAAACAAGAAAAAACAAGGGGACGAAGGGACGGAGTGGCTACTGCAGCAGTGATCATTCAAACATCTACTGTTATGGTAAGTTCAACTTACACAACTGTACTATGTTCTTCATACAGATCACTGCTGCAGTAGCCTTAGCTAGATGGGAAGATTACCATAGCGAACTATATTTTGGAGGTTGAAGGAAAAGGGTCCAGGAACCCCCTGGAGAACGGTTCTAGCAAAGCATGATCTAGACCTAGAGAAGGAATCCAGCTTATAGTTTTTTCTAGCAGGAAGAGGCTCCCAAAAAGTACACCACTTGTAAATGTAGAAATAAAATCCAGTTGTCCAGAAATCCAAAACAGAAGAAAGTTTATTGCACAGGCGCTTTCGTCCTTACAGTAAGAACTTTTTTTCTTTGGTTTAGACAGTTTGACTTTAGTTTTTGGTTTGCAGTATGTACAGAGGGCCAATTAACAGCTTCTACAACACTTTTAGAATGCAATGCTTTCCAAAACACCACAGAAGAAGCCAAGGTCCTTGTAGAGTGGGCCTTGACCCTGCCTGGAATAGATTTGTTATGCTGAGTGTAACAAAAGGTAATACCCTTAGACAACCATTTGGAAAGAGTCTGTTTTGATACAGGTTGTCCCTTCTTCCTACCTTCCCAAGAAATGAACAATTGGTCCAATGATCTGAAAGATTTAGTTCTGTCAAGACATTACCAGAGTTGTCTGTGGACATCCAAGATATGAAGTATCCTTTCTCCCTCAATTTTAGGTTCAGGAAAGAAAACAGAAGATGCATAGTCTGACAAAGTAAACTCTGATACCACTTTAGGTATAAAAGAAGGATTAGTTCTCAAAAAAACTCTTGTCCTTGTGGAAAATGCGGTAGGGTTGCCTCACCATAAGAGCTTGCAACTCACATACCCTTCTTGTAGAGGTCAGAGCAATCAATAAAACTGTTTTTCATGTTATGAACCTAAAGTCAGCCAGATTAGTTGGCTCAAATGGAAAAAGCATTAGTTTTTCTAACAGACATTTAAGATCTGTGTGTGTGTGGGGGGGGGGGGCACCAGTTTACTTGGAGGCCTCCTACGCAAAACCTCTTTAAAGAGCATTTCGACTGCCTTGAAAGAGGAAGATCCATGGGGAGACATGCTGGAAAGACTGATAAATGAACATTTCTAGAGGAACAGGAAAAGCCACAGGATAGTAACGCACACAAATATTGTAAAACCAGAGAACAACTAGACCTAAATAAGTGCTGTTTATGTTGTTGGCATCAACTAGAACAACTTTTCCATTTGGTAATATACAACTGTCTGGTAGCAGGCCTTCTTGCCTCCATTTGTACCTGCTGCCCATCCTCAGAAAACAGGTTGTCTGTGACAACTGAAGGATCTTTCTTTCAACTGAAGATGACTGATGCCGGGATGTATCAAGCACCCCTGTTCTTGTGTGAGTAGATCCATTCTGTGAGGATGCTTGTGGTAAATGTCTGTGGCCACTTCCAAAAGAAGGGACAAACATGATTGCCTGGGCCAGAAGGGAGTCACCACAATGATCTTGAGGGAATCCTTCTGAATCTTCAAAAGTGCCTTGGATATTAGTGGAAAGACATACAGGAACATTCCGGTCCAAAGAAAAGGCATCTGTCCTGGAACAGAATTTTACCAGATGATTGTTCAGAGAGGAAGCAAAGAGGTCTACTTGAGGAACTCCCACAGATGCATTCAATCTTAGAAGACACCTTGACTTTGGTGTACCATACCCCCTGCACTTTTATCTCTCCAGAAACTTCTCCCCAAGCAAAGTCTGAAGCATCTGTGGTAACCAACTGCTTTGATGTAGGGAGGGAAAAGGGGAGACCTTGATTTAAGGATATAGGTTCATAGGTATCTGTTGTTTCCAACAAGTAATTTCCCTTCTGACAAACCTTAATGCTGGGATCTGAAAAGATAAAGAGTGCTTATTTTGAGACCAAAGAAATTTCGGATATCACTGCGGTGGTGGTGCTGCAGTAACGTTGTCGCCTCACAGTTAGACATTGCCCGTTCGATTCTCAGTTAGAGCGTCTTCTGTGTGGCGACATGCGTGAATGGGTGTTCCTTCGTTGAAGGTTGTGCGTTAGGCCCGGCAAGCCAGCATGTAAAAATTTACTGCCAAATCATTAGCGGACCGAAGTTCCGCTGTGGCGACCCCTAACCGGGAAAAGCCGAAAGACACAACAACTGCATCTCTCTCACAGTCTTGCCAGGGTTATCATGAGAATCATGAATGCTATGAGACCCAAAATCCTGAGGTATTCCTTCACAGTGACTTAAGTCTGAAGTGAAAACCTTAAAAATAGATCTAAATAAAGATCTATTTTTTTCTGTGGAAGAAAAGCTCTTTGAACTGAGGTATCTAGATGACATTCTAGGAACACAATCTTGTGTGAGGGAGTCAAGAAAGACTTGGAGCTTATCTCCCCGGGCCTCTACTGAAAATGGACATGTATCCAGTTAGACTAGCCCGGTAAACAAATGTAAAATAAAATAAAATAAAATAAAAATAAAATAAAATTTTAATGTTCTCATGGAATTTCAGCTTGTGCAAGAGTTCTCTCACCCAAGAGCGAGATTACTGAAACTCTAATAATACTCTACAAAGATGAGCAAGTTGTCTAAATATGGAAAAATGTGAACACCATGTAGCCTGCAATGAGATACAACTGGAGCCAGACACTTTGTAAACACACTTGGTGCAGTGGATAGTTCAAAGGGTAAGGCAGGGAAACTGATAATGTGATCCAGACACACAAAACCTTTTAAAATGCCTCAAGTCTGGATGAATAGGAATGTGATAAGGATCTTATAAGTCTAGGGTTACCAGGAAACTTGAAAGGGGAAAAGAGGCATTGTGAATCTGGGTACCGTCACAAACAGGTTTAGGAAAGAAAAATCCAGAACTGGCCTCCAAGCAGTTTTTTTTTCTTTGGGACTAGGAACATCCTTGAATAAAACCCATTCACCCACCTGTAAAGGAGGAAAGTACAGCTGTGTACACTTACCATAAATGCAGATGTTAGAGTGTTTTCACTGTTGCAGTCATCACATTTGGGTTATCTGCTTGCAGTAGCCCTCGGTCGGCCTGATTATCAAACGTCTTGGGTCCTGCATCGGTTGCTGTCTCATCTTCCATGACATCAGGTAGTCAGGGGTATAAAGTATGCAGCCGACGCTATTACACCAGTTTTTCTTGCCCCAGATGTCAGGTGCCCCCCTAATGGGAAGCAATTAAATATATATGTATGCAAGGTTATACCTCCAACAAAAAAAAGCAAATACACCAAAAAGCTTTTAAGCATAGTAAAAGAGAATAGAGGTATTGCCAAAAGAAGTCAGGGGGATGGCGGGAGGGAGGGTAACCAGGACTGAAACAGTGAATACACTCGAACATCTACATTTATGGTAAGTGTACACAACTGTACTATGTTCTTCGTGTTTCACTGTTGCAGTTATCACATTGGGTAGATTCCCAAAGCTAAGGATGGGAGGAGGAATTTAGATAGCATTACGACCAGCTATAAGGCCCTGCAAGACTGCTTTGGATTTAGAGAAAATTGGCAAATGGTAATGCTTGGTGAAAGTATGTACAGAACTCCAGGTAGCAGCTTCTAGGATGTCCTTGGTAGGGACACCTCTGAGAAAGGCTGTAGAGGTAGATGCAGCCCTGGCTGAGTCTGGTCTTATCCCCTGTGGGATAGGTTTTCCATGGTGCTTACAGCAGAAATGAATGCAATGGCCTATTCATTTAGAAATAGTTTGCTTTGAAATGGCCTTCCCCTCTGCCCCTGCAGAAAAATGCCACCAGCAGTTGTTCAGATTTCCTTTGAGGTTTAGTCCTGTCCAAGTAAAAATCTAAGTTGTCTGTGCACACCTAAGGAGTGCAGTATCCGTTCCCCTTTGCTCTGTGGATTAGAAAAGAAGGTTGGCAAATGACTGGACTGATTAAGAGCCACACTGGATACCACCTTGGGCATGAAAGAGGGATTGGTCCTGAGGGACACCCTGTCTGCATGAAAGATGATGAAAGGCTCCACTGCCATAAGGGCCTGTAATTCAGATACCCTTCTTGCTGAAGTGATTGCTAAAAGGAAGACTGTTTTCCAAGAAAGGAATTTTAACTCTGCACTTGCAGCTGGCTCAAAAGGAGGTAGAGTGAGTTTTTCCAATACAAAGTTAATGTCCCAGGCTGGAGTTGGGGCTCTCCTGGGTGGTAGTTTTTTGGCCCCTCTGAGGAACTGCTTGAGCAGTGGATGAGAGAAGAGGGGTGTGTTGTAATGAGCTGAAATGGTCGAGACATGAATTTTGATAGAGGAAAAAAGAAAGGCCCTTGTGAAGCATCTCAGTTCAGTATTGAAGAATCTGAGGTAAACTGGGCGCTGCTGTGCCCATCCCTTGACTTTGGTTCCAGGAACAGAATCTTTTCCATTTTTCAGCATACGATTTTCTAGTACTAGGCCTCCTTGCCTCTAAAATGACATCCAACACTTGTTTACTGAGGGATGGTAACAGAGAGATTAGGTAATAAGCCAGGCTGCCAGGTTCAGGGTTTGAAGCAGAGGATGCAGAATCTGGCCCTCCTGCTGGGACAGCAGGGTAGGGGTCTGAGGCAGGTGCCATGGAGCCAGCAGTGACACACTGCACAAGAGGGGGTACCAGTGTTGGCGTGGCCAGTCTGGTGCAAGCAGTATCGCCCTTGGTTTGTCCTGTTTGATCTTTAGTAGTACTTTGGAGAGGAGAGGCAGAAGAGGAAAGGCATAAACTGATAGATTTTTCCAGTTGAAGGACAGGGCATCCACTTTCCAAGATTGTTTGTGGGGAGTCCTTGTGTAGAATTTGTCCAAATGGTAGCTCTGGGGGGAGGCCAACAGGTCTATATCTGGGCTCCCCCATTTGTTTATCAACATGTTGAAAGTCCTTGGTTCCAGTTTCCACTCGTGTGGGTCCATGAGATTTCTGCTTAGTTTGTCTGCCAGTGTATTTAGCTTTCCTGACAGGAACTGAGCCTGTAGCTGCACTTGGTAGCTCAAGGCCATGTTCCACAGAGCCATGGCTAGTCTGCAGAGGGGGTATGAATGGGTACCCCCCTGCTTGTTTATTTTCCACATAACAGTGGTGTTGTCCATCTTTACCATTAATTGTCCTGGAAGAATGTGGTCCTTGAAGGCTGTCAGAGCATTCTGTACAGCTAACATTTCTTTTTGATTGATATGCAGGTGCATTTGACTTGGGTTCCATTTGCCCTGAATGCACTTCCCTGCCAGGTGTGCCCCCCATGCATAGTCTGATGCATCTGTTAGGGTTTGGGCGGCAGGGGGCAGAGTGAATGGTAGTCCCTTGTTTTGGTGGCAGGCCTCTGCCCACCAAAGGAACTCTAACTGTAGGCAAGGTATGATAGGAATCATTGCTTCTAGATCTTGAGAATGTTGACACCATAAGCTTTTTGGATACCATTGTAGCTTCCTCATATGCAGTCTTGCATATGGAATTAGGAGAATACAGGAGGCCATGAACCCCCAAGGCTTGCAATATTTACCTTGCAGATATCAGGGTTTTTGTGGCCATTAGTTTGAAGTAAATTGCCAAATGAATTTGTTTCTCTGGCATGCGGAAAGCCATCTGGGAAGTTATGTTCAAGCTTGCTCACAGGAATACAATTTGTTGACAGGGTACCAGATGTGATTTCTTTTCGTTTATGGTGTACCCCAGACAAGTTGGCACCTTTTGTACAAATGCCAGAAGAATTAGACTATCGTCCAGGTACAGGTATATTTGAATACTTCTTTGCCTGCAAAATGCAATGACTGGAGCTAGGCACTTTGTGAATACCCTGGGTACAGTAGATATCCCAAAGGGCAGTGCAGAGAACTGATAGTGCATGTAGCCTGCTTTGAAGCGTAGGTATCTTCTGCAAGATTCCCTGACTGGGATGTGCAGGTAAGCTTCTTTTAAATCCAGTGTTGCCAACCAGGCATCCTTGCCTAGCATAGGAAGCAACTGGTGAAGAGTTAGCATCTTAAATTTTGCGATCACCAAAAAGGTGTTCAGGGTAGAAAGGTCCAGGATAGGACGCCATAAGTTGTCTTTTCTGAGTACCAGGAAAAGTTGAGTAGAAAGCTTGTCCCTTTTCCTCTGCTGGTACAGTTTGAATAGCCCTTATGCTTAAGAGAGCGAGTACTTGCTTTTGAGCCTCTGCCCACTGATTTGAAGGTAGATCTGGCCAACCGTTTGGGGCTGGTAACGTGTGGAAGTAAAAATCTATATTCTGGGGAAACAATATTTAAAACCCATTTGTCCTGGGTAATGAGTTCCCAGTTTTTTGCCTGCAGAGCAATCTTTCCCCCTAAAGGAACAGTCAGTTGAGAAGGGCTTGGAAGTTAAGTTAAGTCATTGAGACAGTTTACCATAGGGGGCAGTCTTACTACTCCCTGATTTGGAAGTGGGAGCCCCCCACTGCTTGGTCCTGTGCGTACCCTGGGACTGAAGCCTGGGTGTTCTGCAGGTTCTGGGTTTGGACTGAGAAGGCCTGGAAGAGGCAGGAAAGGACCAATTCTTAGACGGCCAATGCCTACTAAATCCTGGAGGCTGTACTTGTAGGAAATATTTAACAGTTTGCATAGATTTAGCTTTTTCCTCCATCTTTTTAAGTAATTCTTCTGCTTTGTTGCCAAAAAGGCGGTCCTGATGAAGGGAGCATCCAGCAATTTAGCTTTAACATGATCTGGCAAAGATTGCTCCTTAAGCCAAACATGCTTCTAAGTACAGACCCAGTGACAGCAGCCCTGCAAGGTGCCTCTAGTGAATCAAAACCACACTGCAAAGTATGTTTTCCAACTTCTTCAGCAAAATGCATTAAATCTTGTAAATCCTTATTTTCAGCACAGTCAAGAATTCACATTATTTTCTGTTTAAGCAATCCAATAATATTCTGCTGATACTTTAACATATGAAACTGGCAGTTTTAGGCCCTAATGACCAAAGTTGCAGAAGTGTATTCCTTCTTACCCCATCTATCCACTGCCCTGGAATCTCTGTCAGAGGGGGTAGGATTTTTGGCAGTAGTAGCCTTAATGTCCTTGGGTTCCTGTGAAATGGTCTCAGGATCCACAGTAGGATTTTTAAAAAGGAACTTGTGAGAGTCAGGAACCCTGTAATATCTATCAGGCATTCTGGGAGCAGGAGGTAAAGAGTCAGCGGCCAAGCTAAATTCTGAAAAGGCATCATCAACAACGTCTAGTACAGGAGTAAGAAATCCCTAAGCCTCTTTTTAGAATCAGAGCAATCCTGGCTCTCCCAGCGAAAATGCCTAACAGTATGCAAGGTTTCACCAAAAGAGAAACCTTCTGGGGGGGGGAAGCAGAGGCAATAGAGTCCTCTGCATCAGAATCCTCATAGGTAGATAAGGGTAAGTCCTGGTCATCAGAGGAAACAGAAATTTCAGAATCCTGATCAGAAGTATCATAAGCAAATTCAGTCCTATGTCTCTTAGAGGGAGAAGGCTGGCTTCCCCTGATTAAAGTAATAAGGTCTTCAGCCATTCATATTTTTTTTTAGGCATAGAGACCTGACCATGTGGTCTGGGCATCAGTTTTCTAAGCATGGTTCGAGTTTTAGGCCTTGAAGAAGATGGCGTCGGTTTAATATGCAAGTCAGTAGGCCTGAACACACCCTCAGAAGCTGGTGCCTGCACATCGGCTCTGGACCCATCCAAGGTAGAGATATCCGCAGGTTCCACAGTTGAAGCATCTTGCGGCATACCAGACTCCGAATGGGTCTCAGTAGAGGCCTGTGAATTTGAAGTATCGGGTATCAGGGGCTGCGAAAACACCTTACTGAGTACCGGCAAACTGGCAACTAGTTTAGGAGAAGCTTCGTTGGCAGCTTTGGACCTAGGCGGCCTGTCTCTGTCTTTATCTTTGCATTTTTTTCGGAATGTTGGTAGTCGGATGACTTACCGAAGACATACCTGGATAACTGAACAGAGTGCCAAAATATTTAGAAGCGTAAATATACAGACGACGAATAGTTGATTGTTTAAATGAGGCACAAAACTGACAGCGAGGTACGTCATGGTCAGGGCCTAAGTAAGGAATACAGTACGAATGAAAATCTTTATGAGGTATTTGTTTTCCACAAGAAATACAATTATTGACTTTTACTGACATTGGTTTAGAGCAAGAAAAAGTTTCCCCAATGGGGTACTTAGCTTTAGTTGAAGACTTTGGTTCTGAAACTCTAAAACGAAAATTTCAGGAGTTGGCTGCCCGGACCTTGCGAACTGCTTCTGCTTCAGGCAATGCACGACAAGAAAGACTGATGTAACAGCGTCGGCTGCGTGCTTTATACCCCTGACTATCTGACGTCATGGAAGATGAGACAGCAACTGACGCAGGACCCAACACTTTGATAATCAGGCCGACTGAGGGCTACTGCAAGCAGATAACCCAAATGTGATGACTGCAATAGTGAAACACGAAGAACATCTGGTTTTAATCACTCCTTGTGACAGTATCTGATGAAGAACAAGTGGAAGCCAAACAGTCTGATCTGCAAGATGAGGAATGACCCTCTGGAAAGGATTAATCTTCTCCCACTGAGATCTGTAACTCTAAAGAATGATTTCAGTGCCCATATGTCTGAAACAATCTATTGCCAAAGAGAAAAATGGACATTCAGACTTTCTGGAAAAGAAAGAGAGCCAGGGTGGGAGGGGGTCACAAGGTCTCTTGAACAGTCATTCAGACCTGTTGGAGTGTCCTTAATTTTTGTGAGATTTGAGACTTCGTAAATGTTTGTTTAGCTGAATTCTGTTGAGAATGTTTATTCTGCTTTTTTGATGAAAAAGGTTGAGGAGAAAGAAAATCCCTTGGACAAGTTTGAAAACGGCTGAAAAATCTTGAGAGTCCCTGGATCAACTTGTCCCTTTCTTCACACTTTTTGATCACCTCTGCAGCAGAGAGGCCAAACACTAAATCTCTATCTAAGGGAGAATTTATCATTTTAACATCTTCTGGAAAGTTCTGAGAATGCAGCCAAGCAAACCTCCTTAAAACCATAGCAGTGGCCACAGCCCTGGAAGAAGTATCAGAGTTATACAAACAAACTGCAAACACTGAGTAGTGACCTGTGCAATAGAAGAAAGGAAATTACTTGCAGCAGATTTTTCTTCACAAGAAGAAACTGTAGATAAAACATTCCTCATACCTTCACAATACGTCAGAATAAACTTTACATATCAGCCTGACAATTTAAGATTCTGAAATTCAAAGTCACAGAAGTGAACACTTTTCTTCATTAAAACAGGAGAGGATTTGAATTAACTAAGTGCTTATCAGCAGAGGAATCAACTAAGGCTACAGCAGCTGGGCCAGGTTTGGGAATGTATGAAAATTAAAAAGACTGAGGAAGTTTATACATCCTATCTGCCTTTTTAGGGGCAGAAGGCTAACTGTCGGGAAAACTGCAGGCAATAAGGCACACATCCTCTAAAGCAGACAGGACAAGAGAAATGGGTGTAGGTCCTGAAAAATCCTTCTGTAACAACTCAGCAGGGCAATAGATATAGCAATTCCCTGATAAGTCTGATATTGTTAGTAGCAAGAAAGATACTATGCAAATGGAAAACAAAGAACAAGACGAATGTGGAAGACATATTAGGACTGATGAAATAAATAAGAGAACCCATCTCCCACTCTCTTCAGAGAGGAAGTTACTTGTTAACACCTGGAATCTGTGACAAGGATACGTTTAAACAACTGACGCAATAAAACAGGAGTAAATAACAAAGTAATATGGTATGCTGGAATATAATTAGGGAAGGGAAGTACCTCATTTTTGTTGGCAAAAAGAAACAAAATGGAAGATAAAACAGAAAAAACAACAATGTTCAATTTATATGTAGTTATGAATCAACAAAGATTGTTACAAGTGTTATATAAAAGCAAACCTTTTGTATGCAAAAGAAAAGTACAGTTGCACATGTCCTGCTTAACTCTAAAGGTAGATGTTTCTAGAACACACTGCCTCACTAGCACATGGGTAATAGTGCCCTGCCACTCTCACTCTGGCAGTCAATCAAAGCTCAGAGCTCCTCCCATTGGTTGTCTATGGGTGTGAAGGACCAATTACCTGAGAGTACGACGACTGCTTTACAAAAATGTGACAAGACCCTTTCAGTTTTCTAGGCTACAGCAAAAAGAGAAGAGAAAATAGAAACACAAGAACAGAAGATGGAAACACAAGCTTTGCTAACACCTACTGTTCCAGTACCAGCAAAAACATGCACACGCACACACACAAAAATAAAGGGTGTGGATCAGCATTCTACGACAACCCAAACACCAAACCACGTACATTTAAATAGGGGGATAATGGGAGGGTACTGCCAAGTAAGGCAGTGTGTTCCATGAACATCTACTGTAGGACTTAGCATGGTTGCATAGGTTCAACAAACTCACTGCCTTACTGGCATATGGGTAGATTCCCAAGCTTAGCCATCCTGGGAAGAGAAAGGATAAGGGTCCAGGATCCCCTGAAGAATGGTCCTTGTGAGGCCTGCTCTGGATCTAGAAAGGGCATCCAGTTTGCAATGCTTTGTAAAGGTATGGACAGAGGACCAAGCTGCTGACTCTAAAATGCTTCTAGAGTCCACTGCTTTCCAATAAGTCACTGAAGAGGAAATTACCCTGATGGAATGCTCCTTTTCCTTGTTTGAATTAGCTTTGCCATGGAGGATGTAACAAAAAAAGTATCAGAGGACAATCAATGTGCAATTTTACTTAAAGACAGGCTGACCCTTCTTTGCCCCTGTGTAGGAAATAAAAAGCCTTTCAGCCTTCCTGAAGGATTTTGTTCTGTCAAGGCAGCACTTGAACTGCCGGTGCTTATCCAAGGTATGAAGTATCCGCTCTCCCTTATTCTTAAGTTCTGGGAAAAATACAGGGAGGTTGACAGAATTCACTGTCAATCAGCCTAAGACCACTTTTGACATGAAAGACAGATTAGTAAGCAATGCAACCCTATCTCCATGGAAAATAAGGCAAGGCTGTCCCACCATGAGTGCTTGCAGTTCAGAAACTCATCTTGCAGATGTTAGAGCAATAAGGGAAACAGTTTTCCACATAAAGCACTTCAGATTAGCCTAAGCAGCAGGCTCAAAGGGTGGTAAGGTCAATTTTTCCAGGACTCAGTTGAGATCCTAAGGAGAAATTTGGTTGCAAGGGGGTCTCATAGGCAATACTCTTTTCATGAATGGTTTTACACAAAGACCAGCAGAGATGGACACTAAATGCATCAAAAACACAATGTCACAGCTCCAAACCACCTTCACGAAAATTAACAAAACAGCACAACCCAGAGCAAAGTTTTTCCAACTTTATTTATTCTGGTACCTTGGCCTTCTGCCTTCAAGGAATAATTTTCATCTCACCATAACTCTATTTTATAGTCATCCCAATGTGCAATTCAACTGGCATGAATTAACAACAACATCACATTTAAAGTAGCAAATACATACTTGTTTCTCATCACATAAAATTCAACATAAAAAACTTTTTTTCACTACCTAAATATTTTCTTAATCATTTGTGCTACATATTTTAACATGTTAAATTACTATCAATATTCATGACCCTTGGTTGAAGAGTTTTAAAGTTTATTATCATTTTATATTCTAGTTTGTTAAGTTCATTTCTGAAGTTTCCTCCATTTACCATAAATGGAGCATTCTGGAGCATTTCTCCCCGGGCCTCCGCTGAAAACAGGATCTGTGGAACTTAGTCGGACTTTCCCGGTCAACAAATGTTAAATAAATAAAATAAAATAAATAAATAAAGGGATGCGCTAACACACTGAAGAAAAATTCTTTGTTGCTACCCCCATACGCAGATAAAAAATGCTCTGCTGCCGGGCTTAATGTATTGCCCTTCCTTATGTCACCAAGATATTCCATAAGTCTCACTCTGACTTTCCTTTTGGTTTGACCAATGTACCATTTAGTCTTTTTACACCCACAACCTATAATATACACAACCCCTGTGAATTACAATGGAAACCCTCTTTGGCCACAGTGTCTTACCATTTATATTCCAGCCACTAAGATTCTTAGCTCTATTACACACAAAACAGTTTCCACAAGGATGCATCCCCAATATTTCACTAATCCTAATTTCACTGCCACCACCATTTAATATTTCTTTTAAATTACTGCATCGACCATATGAATAACTTACATTATTTGGGAAAAGATGCCCTATACTTACATCCTCCTTGACCATGTACCAAAACTTTCTAATAATGCTTTCCACATTTTCAGAAAAAGGGGAAAATTTTGTCACAAAAAATAGTTTCTCCTCATTCATTCCAGTTTCACATTGATACTCGCCATCATTTCTTCTGTCTTTCATGTTATCCTCTGTATCTCCCTTCTTTATTACCTCTACATATCACTAAAACAGTATCTTTGGCATTTTGTAATAAATCTTCTCTATAACTTCTACATCTCCACCTAGCATAGGCATCCATAATATATGTTTGCTTTAGTTTCTCATCAGATGTATTCAAATACATGCATTTAAATTCTCCCATTGGTAAGGCTTTAAATTAAGTGCGAGGGGTGCATGCTCTTCGAATGTAAAAAATTATTTACTGCCGCTTCTCTTCTATGTGGTTTAAACTGTATGAAAGTTCTCTCTATCCACGTATAATTCCACATCCAATGTTAGTGCTATTAACTTGATATGTAAATTTCAAGCTGTCTTCAGTTTTATTTAAATCTTCCATAAATTTAAAAAAAAATCCCGTTTTACTTTTGCATATGAAAATTAAATCATCAAAAAATCTTCCATAATACATGACATTCTCCCTGAAAAATTTACTTGTATACAGGAAGCGATTTTCAAAATCTCCCATGTAGATGATTGCATATGAGGGGGCAAACGCCACCCTCCATTGTAGTGCCTCTTTTCTGAGGAAAATATTGCTTCTCCCATCTAAAGTAATTATGTGTCAGGCAAAATTCCAACAAGAGAAGTAAAAAAGGAGGTTTGAGGACCTTCCCCCATCATTCTACCCATTGCATCTAAACCCCTTTTAATCTCAATATTTGTATATAATAACTTTACATCTACCGTGTTCCAAAAGTAATCTTTCTGCCATTTGATCTTTTTCAAATTCTCACATACGTGATTGTACCTTACCTAAATACTTTTTTAGATGAAACTCTAGAAATGTACCCACATTTTCTAGACATGACCCAATCAATGACACAATGGGTCTTCCCTGGGGGGGGGGGGGGGAGAGGATTCAAATGTTTGTGTATTTTAGGTAGGGCATAGAATTGTGGATCTCTTGGCTCCTTTATTAACAGTTTCTGAATATCCTTGTTCAAAAATTCTAGCCTCTCGCCTCTCTCTAAAATTTCTAATAACTCTCCATTAAATTTCAACAGTGAGTTTCTATCCAGTTCCTCATAATCCATTGCAACTGTGCTTAAATTTTTCACCATTTGTTTTCAATCCGTTGCATTCATTATTACCCAACTTCCTCCCTTGTCAGCTTGCTGAAAAACAAAGTCCTTTAATTTCACCCTTACGTCTTGTAATGCACAACATTCATTTTTAGACAAGTTATACTTTTTTTTTTCCAAACAAAGTCAAACTCGTGCTCAATTTGGTTACACACTACATTGTCATACATCTTGATATTCATAGAAATCTTTGGTGGCATGAAATTACTTTTAATGGAAGAAAGATATGGAACTTCCAAATGGCCATATCCAGTACTGAACCCAAAATGTTCTTCAGTTGGCATTGAAGTTTCACATGAATCAAAAACCCCATCATTATTATCAGACATTGCTTCTATATCATATATCTATTCCAGCAGCGTGCTGCCCCCCTGACATCTCGGATGCTCAGGTAAGAGCCGCCCTCTCCAAAGCAAAAAACACAGCATCAATGGGACCAGACGGTGTCCCGGGCTGGGTCCTACATGAACTCCAAGAAGAGCTAAACCCAAACATAAAACTACTGTTCAATCTCAGCCTTACTACAGGATATGTACCCAAAGAGTGGCGTACAGCAACTGTGGTCCCTCTCCACAAAGGTGGTGCCTCAACGGATCCTGGAAACTATCGCCCCATAAGCCTGACTAGCTTGGTCTGCAAAGCTATGGAAAGGATCATCATGGACCTCATAAAAAAAGATATTGGGGACCTACAGACACTGGATCCTACCCAGTTCGGCTTTGTTAAGGGCAGATCCTGCCTCTTAAACCTGGTTGATTTCTTTGAAACGGTCACCAAGGCCATTGACGAGGGGAAGGTGGTCCACACAGCCTACCTGGACCTTGCAAAAGCCTTCGATACAATACCCCACTCGGGCATTATAGATAAGCTCACCAGCTTAAATATAAACCCCTATGTCACTAGATGGGTTGCAAATTGGGTCAAGGACAGAACCCACATGGTTAGAATTGCTGGAGCCATGTCAGACTCCAAACCAGTTACAAGTGGCATCCCACAAGGCTCAGTCCTGGGACCTCTCTTGTTCAGTATATATTTCTCGGAGGTACAGGCCAACAAGGAAGGACTGTGGCTGACCAAGTTCGCAGATGACTGCAAACTGGGTGCCATAATCGACTCTCCAGCCGACACAAGCATCCTCCAAAAGGGCCTCATGGAAACAGACAACTGGTGCCAGAGCCATGGCCTCAAGCTAAACGCCAAAAAGTGTATAGTCATCCCCTTTGGCAAAAACAAAGTGCCCACAAATTACCACATAGGTGGTAATCCATTAAGTACAGAAGAAGTAATTAGGGACCTGGGGACCCAAGTTGATAGCAATCGCTCATTTGACAACCACGTGGCCAAAGTGGTTAGAAAAACATTTTATATAGCCCACCTAATCATGAAGGGATTTACATCTAGATCAGGGGAGGTCATCGTGCCTCTTTACTCATCCCTCATCAGGCCCATAATTGAGTACAATGCCCCTTTTGGGATGTACCTTACCAGACACCTGCAGCAACTGGAAAGACCCCAAAAGTACCTCACCAAGAGGATCAAAGGGCTCAAACAGATGCCATATGCTGCCCGGTTAAAGAAACTCCAGCTCTACTCAGTGGCATACCGCCTGTTCAGAGGCGATCTGTGCCTGACGTATAAAGCCATGTCCAACCTGGAATTAAATGGACATGCTGCACCTCAGAAAATCCAAATCCTATCGAGCTACACGCTCGAGACTTGAACCTCAGCAATGAAATAAATAGGACATGCTGGAGGGACAGATTCATAACCCAGAGGCTCCCTTCACTCTGGAATAAAATCCCAGTCCAGGTTAGGCAGAGTCCCTCATTGACTCTCTTCAAGAGGAATCTTGATGAGTGGATGGGAGATCGTAGGTTTACCCCGGGTATGACTTCTGTGTCACTGTTAGACAGAGGCACAGTATACTAACCTCAAAAAAAGGGCATAGCAAAATTAATTTAAAATGGGTGGCGAAAGCCAAACACATTCTGGCTAGGCTTATAAATGCCCTAGGGCAGATGGCCTAGTATGAACCTATGAACCTATATACTTAAATTCAGAAGATCATCCTCATCTTCATTTTCTTGTTGCAAAGTTTTATCATGTGCAAAGGTAAAATTCTTTTTTACACCTATTTTATCAAAGTACACCTTTAAATTTAACTTCCGACAAAAACGTGACATCTAAAACAATGTCGGCCAAAAATGGAAATCTGGTTGGAACAAATTTAAGCCCAAGCAGTAGCACATTAATCATATCTGGATTGAACTCGAATTCAGACAAATTCAAAATTCTTAAATCATTTGTGTCAGCAGTTGAAAACTCAGTAGTGACAGATATTACATTTTCATTGTCATTCAGAATTAAACAATTCATATCAGCAGTTAAAAATCCAGTGCTAACAGATGCTACATTTTCATTGTCATTAGCATATGAAATTTTACACGTTTCAGTCATTTCTTGTTCATAACAGTTTTATCTTCGGCAGTCTCAACAGCCTGCTTTTTTCACCATTCACATCCACACTGGATGCTAAATGTATCTTAGTGGACAGATATGATAAGCCAACCTAAAGTAGTGCACACAAACATTTCAAGACCACGGGGATGTTAATCTCTAGGGATCCATTGTTTCATCTGTGGCTTTTTGGGAAAGGTTGAATTATAGAAGCATTCTAGAAGAAGCAACTTGGGCCTCTGTACATACTTGTACAAAACACAACAAGACATATTCCTTCTTCAGGTTTAAGTCATTTAGGCACAACTTAAAAAACTTCATCCATTTGTAAACATAACATTTTCTAGTAGCAGGTTTCCTGGTCTCCTTTAACACCTGCTGAATGTCCTCATGAAACAAGTACCTAAACAGACTGAAGACTGAGTCATCCAGTATGTCACTTGTAGCCGTTTCAAATTGTGAGGCACCAATTGCCAATAAGACTAATCCAGATTGTGAGGGAGTCTGTGGTAATTGCCCTTGGCCAGTACCATTAAAAGGGAGAACCAAGATTGTATGTCCAATAAGAGGTTACCACACTGATCTTGGTCATTTCTTTCTGAATCTTTAGAAGTACTTTGCAGTGGCAGATCTAGGAATTTGAAGGGGGGGCACAGTTTGGAAAGTAGACCAACCAGAACTGTGTGGGGGTGATAGAAAGAGATCACCTTAAGACAAAAAAGAGTGCCCTAGGCAAAGGATCCTAGTGCCCTGGCTCCCTTCATCTTGACCTTTTATACAATATTTAGATTACTTTTTCTTACCTATTCTCATATTTTTATTTTATTCTTCAGCTTTTTCCTATACCCTTTCATCATGCTCTTAGCGGCTTTTTCCTATATCCTTCCATCATGTCTTAGCGGCAAATAGTACACTATAACAGCTAGAATAAATAAGTGCATTAAGACAGTACAGTTGCATAGGTAAATTTACTGTAACAGTAGATGTTCAAATGATCCTTGCTGCAGTAGCCTAAGCTATTTTGTTTTATATCCTGCAAAGCTTCAGGACACCTTCCCCTCACCCAAACCAGAAGATTGAGCTGAGCTGGCTAAAAAGACACATTTGGGTGCCAAGACCTTCAGAGATTTCATGCCAACTGACAGAGGGAGGTCAAGGCCTGAGAAAACATTGCTAGGAATAAAAACAAATGCATACACACTGGAATAAAAAACACACCAAAGAAAAGGGGGGGGGGTTGAGGGAGTGGCTACTGCAGCAGTGATTATTCAAATATCTACTGCCATGTTAAATTTATTTATACAATTGTACTATGTTCTTTATATTGACCATTGGTGTAATAGCCTAAGCTATATGGGTAGATTTCCATAGCTAACAACAACTGGGAGGTAAAAGAAGTATCTGGAAGCCCTGGAGAATGGCCTCAGCAAAACTTGACTTAGACCTGAAGAAGGAATATGGCTTGTTGTGTTTTGTACAAGTATGTACAGAGGACCAACTTGCTTCTTCTAGAATACTTCTATAATTCAACCTTTCCCAAAAAGCCACAGATGAAACTAAGGCATGATAGAATATGGCTTGACCCTGCTTGAAATAGTTTTGTTGTGGTGGGAATTACAAAAGGTAAAAGCACAAGATATCCATTTGGAAATAGTCTGCTTTGACACACGTTGCCCCTTTTCCTTATCTTAAAGAATGAACAACTGAGTGGAAGTTCTGAAAAAAAATTTTATAATGTCACGATAGTACCTGAATGACATTCAAGTTGGGGCTCAGGGATTAACATGTGGATGTGGACAGTTTGGCTTTAAGTACATTTGAATAGTATTTTAAGCATAAAAAAGGATTACTTCTCAAGGAAACTCTGTCTTGTGGAAAATGAAATAAGGCTGACCTAACATAAGAACTTATAACTCGGATATTCTTCTTGCAGAGGTCATGTCAGAGCAACGAATAAAACTATTTTTCCATCTTAAGAACCTCGAATCAGCCAGATGAGCTGGTTCAGATGGACCAAGTCTTAGCTTCTTTAACAAAAAATTAATGTCCCAAGCAGGAGTCACTGGTTTTCTTGGAGGTCTGTTACGTAAAACCCCCTTTAAAAATATGTTGACCCGGGAATGCCCTGAAAATAGGGAATCTATAGGCAGATATGCTGAAATGGCAAACAAATTAACCTTGAAAGAGAAGCAAAATATTGTAAAACACGTGAAACACTACTCTGAATGGGTTCAGGTTATGTTTTTAACACCAACTAGAAAACATTTTCCATTTGCTAATGTACGATTTCCTAGCAGAGGACTTTCTCGCCTCCATTAGTACCCTCCTGCATATCCTCAGTAAACAAGTGCCTAAAAGGTACCAAGACCATACGATCCAGGCAGTCAAAGTTGTTTGGGGTTGGGATGATATTTAAAATGTCCCCGTTTCTTGTTTAAGAAAAAAACAAAAAAAACAAACAAACATCTTTATTAAATTATCACTTACGACACAGGCAATCATACATTTACATAAATGAAAACAAACCATACTGACATAGTTTCCGACATTGTACATCACTTATAATATAGCCAGTCATTATCACTCAAATTACAAAGTTCATTCAATTACGGTCTTCCCTTAAACCTCACTCCTCCTCCAGAACATTATTCTGCATGTATTGTTCCCACCATTCCTACTTTTTCCATGTAATTTGTTCCTACCCTTTTCTAAAGATCTCGCGTCCAGTTGTTGTCTCTCTCTTACTTCATTCACTATTTCTAGTACAGTTGTTTTAGACTGATTTCCATTTTCTAGTAATTTTTTTCAGCAGCCACCAGAGTTGGCCTTACTATGTCTAAGCAATTTGAATTCTTTATCACAGATCAAAAAATCATTTCTTTAGTCACACACCAATTTGCTGACCCAGTATTTCTGATAGAGTAGTCTGCAGTGAATTTTTAAAGTCTGCCAACATATTACAATCGAAAAAATATGTTGACAATTACCTCTGGTCTCTGTTCTTGTTTGACTAGATCCAGTCTGTGAGGAAACTTGAGGTAATTGCCCCTGGCCAGTTCCAAAAGAAGGGATACACACTGCTGCCTGAGCCAGAAGGGAGTCATCACAATGACCTTAGGGGATTCCTTCTGAATTTTCTTCAGAATTACCTTGAATATCAGAAAGGGTTTAAAAGTATACAGGAGTATTCCTGTCCAAGGAAAGGAAAAAAAAGTATCCGTCTTCCACACATTCTTACATGAAGTTTTGGAGAAGAATTTTGCCAGCTGATTGTTCATTGGGAAGGCAGAAAGGCCTACTTGAGGAACTCCCCACATATGGATTAGATCTTGGAAGAGCCCCAGTTTAGTTTCCATTCATGAAGGTCTGCCTTTGTCCTGCCCAGCTTGTCTGCCACACAATTTTGCTCTGTCAGAATGTAGGTTGTAGAGTGAGATTCTGCTATAAAGCTATATTCCATGATAACGTGATTAGTCTGCAAAGGAGGTAACACCTGGTTCTCCCTCGCTTTTTTTTTTTTTTTTTTTTTTTTTTTTAATGTATCTTATCACTGTGGTACTGTAACAACTTGAAGTGGTCCTGGGGACCAAAGGTGATTTAGAGAGTTGAGTGCCTTGATAACGGCAAACCTCTTTACATTTATGTGCTTGCGTCCGTCTTTGCTGTCCTTCTTTACATTTATGTGTTTGTGTCTGTGCTTGTTGTCCCAGATACTTTGCACTTTTATCCCCCTAGCTAAGTGCAAGGTAACTGTGGTGACTGACTGTTTGGAATAGGAGGGGAGAGGAAAAGACATGGGGTCAGGGAATCTGATGTCTCCACCACGTGATTTATCTTCTCAAACATCTCAGAACTGGGATCTGAAAAGATAATGGGTGTTGATACTGGGACCAAAGAGACTTCAGATACCACTGTGTCTCTCGTGTGGAGTCTTGCTAAAGGTATCATGAGAATCACAGATACCATGAGACTCAGAATCCTGATGTATTCCCTCCCTTGCCAATTAAGGGGATCCCAACAGTAGTAGAAGACATTGCTAACCCACAGTCTATAGTGGCTGTGTGTGTAACATCAGAAGGATCGGGGAAAACTCTGGAATAGATCTAAATGTAGATATATTTTTTTCTGTGGAAGAAAGCTCTTTGTACGGAGGTTTGAAAAAAAGAGTCTGCATAGATAAGCAAGACGTGTAAATACATAAAAATGTGGATCCCCTACAGCAATTTTGTCAACACTCTTGGGGCAGTGGATAGCAGAGAATGATTAATGTGATCCAGATACATAGAACTTTAAGAAACATCTGAAGTCTTAATAGATAGGAATGTGATAATAATCTTTTTAAATCTAAGGTTACCAAAAATATCAAATGGGTTAGAAGAGGTAAGAGATTACGCTTTGAAAGGATCTTGAACTTGGGCTCTTATCACAAACTGGTTTAAGATAAAGGTCCATAACTGATCTTCAGGCATTTTTTTTTTTTTTTGCATCAGAAATGTTCTTGAATGAAAACCTCTTCCCCACTGGGAAAAAAATAACTACTTCTATTACTCTCTCTTGATAAAGTATATGGTGTAGGACAGGAGGCAACAGAGAGGTTTGGTCTGGGGATGTGGAATAATTCCCTGCAAAGGAGGGATCTCTTCCCACTAACTCAATCTCAGATCCCGTTTGTCTGAAACGACTTGTTTCCAAAGAGAGTGAAATGGAGAATCTGACTTTCTGGAAGGGATAAGAGACCGGGACAAGGCTCCTTACATACTCATTCTGACTGTTTCTTGTTCTAGGGGGTCCAATTTTCTTTTAGGGAACCTCTCCACCACTGTTTTTGTAAAGTCTGCTTACCAGCATACTGCTGAGACTGTTTTGCTTTGTTTCTTGCTGTACTGGGACAAGGGAGCAAAATAACCTCTGGAAAATTTAGAGAGGGAGGGATAAAAAAATTCTTAGAAATTATCTGTATATCAGTTTAACCCTCTCATTACATTTTTGATAACCTTTGCAGCAGTGGGACTAAAATCTCTATCCAAAGGTGAATTTAAAAGCTCATTTTTTTACATCCTCTAGAAGGTTATGAGAATAAAGCCATGCAAACCTCCTCAGCAAAGTGCCAGAGGCAACACAACCTCACTGGATGTAGTATCTACAATCATAAACACATTATAAACACACTTTAAATGACTAGTGACCTGAAAAATAAAAGAAACCAAACCATACAAAGCACATTTTTCATCACAGGGAGGAAATGCAGATAAAACATTCATATTGTCACCATTAGTCACAATAAACTAACATATGAGCCTGACAACTCAAAATTATAAAAATTAAAGTTGTGTAAGCAAACAGTTTTCCCCAAACTTAAAAACTGCTTTACCCTCCTTGTCAAAAGGGGAATGATTAGAGTTAAAATGTTTGGCAGCAGCTGGATTAACTAAAACTATAGCTGCTGGGTCATGTTTGGGAAGACTGTATGAAAACTTAAAAGACTGAGAAACTTTATTACATTCTATTTGTCTTTTTAGTGGCAGCATGCTAAGTATCAGGAAAATTGCAGCAGTGACACACATTTCCGCCAGTGCTGACAGAACTGGGGAAATGGGCAAAGGTTCTGGAAATTCCTTCTGTAACAGCTGATAGCATTTTCTGGGGGACTGAGAAACCACAGTGTTCTCCCATTGAATACACTTGCACATTCTGGAAGTAGTCTCGGAGACAGAGAATCACTGATAGGGAGAATCAGGTAACATGCTTTCCACAGAGTCTGAATCAGAATTCTGAGGGGAAAAATTGAATCTGTTCCATCACGTGCCTTTCTTGATTTAATTTCTTGAATCCCTTCAGGAAAAGAGGAATCACTTTTTTTGTTTACCAAGAACCACCTGATAAGAAAGGTCAATAGCTTGTACAACACTCTGAGTCGGACTTAATAAACTACTCCTGTCCAGTGAAAATGAAGCAGGAGAAGCTATAAGTTTAGTTTTCCGTTTGTTTTTGTTAGGAAAATTAAGGATAACACATTGTTTAATGGCAGCAATAGCTTCCTCATGGATGGGCACAACATTCTGGTTAAGCAGGGACACTTTCCCTGTCCCTTCTTGCAACACCAACAAAAGTGGTTCTGTCTTGCCTGCTAAGGGGAACCCAATAGCTGCAGAGGACATCAATAACCCCCAGTGCATAGTGGCTGTATTTGCAACACAGAGAGATCTACGTAAAAAGGATAGTGGTCTACAGAGCCAGCCTGGCACCAGCAGTCTCTCTCACCTGCACCTAAGGCAAATTACTAGCCTGCTGTGGTGTCAAACACCTTTACTGAATTATCACTTACGACACAGGCAAAACATACATTTATATAAAAGAAAACAAACCATGTGAGTAACTTCTACTAGCTACGAATTATGAGTAACGACCTTTGAGATATAACAAAATATTTATTGACAATTACTCAAAAGTATGTCACCGAAGCTGCGGTGGTGCAGCGGTAGTGTTGTCACCTCACAGCAAGAGGTCCTCCCATTCGATTCTCGGCTGGAGCGCCTTCTGTGTGGAGTCTGCATGTCCTCCCCACGGTCGAGTGGCATTCCAAAGACATGCATTAATGGGTGTGCCTTCGTTGAAGGTTGGGTGTCGGGCTGGCACCTCGGCACCGTAAAAATCTACTGCCAATCATTAGTGGAAAGGAGTTCTGCTGTGACGACCCCTAACTGGGAAAAGCTGAAAGAAGAACTAAACTCAAAAGTATGTCACTAGAGCAGCACTACACACAACAAAATATTATTTCTTTATGGTCAAAACCACCATATGTCCCATGGACTGGTATATTATAATCATTTGAGGTTGCTGCTTCACAATACAAAAAAAGCTGGTTTCCTGATGGGATGAATTTGCACAGAAATGCCTCCTGCTACAATAATATAGCCAAATTTCTACTAATCTTCCTCATAGGACCCACCATTGTCATAGCTTAAAGCAATTAAAACTGTTTTTAACTGCATAACTACCTAACATACTCGCAACTAACTACAGCACACAAACTCATTCATCATCCACAAAAGTGCCCTGCACTACAAAACTTATTACTGCCCTACTGTCCAGCAAGGGACATCTATTCTAGTAAAAAAGTCTTATTAAACAAATCAGTCAAATAATGTTGCAGGAGACTCATTCTACTTCTAATATGTTGCTAAACTCTGGAATAATATCCTTGTGAAATAAAACTCTCCCAACAAACTTAAAAGTTTTAAACCACTGCTTAAACCATCTTAACCAGTCCTGGTCCTGCACATGCTCATCACCAGGTTGAGACTTTGTGTTCACTGTTCCATACTCTCCAAATACTCTCCTTAAACAGAATACTCTCAACCTCTCACTGAAATGACAAAACAATTTGTATACATAACTGCAGTCTGAAAAATCCACTAAGCTGCACATGGGCTTTCTCTTTAGTAACTTCTACCTCTGTAAAATCATAGAATGTATAAATGTAACTACTCTATGTGTACAAACAGAAATGCAATTACTCTGTGTTTAACTGGAACTTAGAATTATGCAATGTAAGCAAATGGAGATTTTCTCCCAGGCCCTCCGCTGAAAAATTGGTATTACCCAATCAGACTTTCCCCGGTAAACAAAGACAAAATAAATACATTTGTTGTATTCTACATTACCAGCTTTTCTATGAAAAAAAGGGATAAGGCAATGAAATTAATAATTATCTTCCCTGAATGGCTGTGAATACCTCTCAACCTCTTAGCGCAAGAAATCTAGTTAAAGCCTCAAATAATGGTAGGATAAAGGACCAAAAGTAGGGGCATATTTTAAATATTGTTCTTATAAACTTAAAAAGTTAACAGACTAACAGGATTTGTGTTAGCATGCATTTTCCAATAGAAATGAAGTCTGAAACAAATGCATGGTGTCATTTAGGGATTTCAATCCTCAATTTAACAGAAAATCACAAATTTTATCAAGAGAAAACATCAAAAAATATGAGGGAAAAATCTGGAGATTCTACAAAAACCTGCAAGTTGAGAGGTATGCATGCTTTAAAATTAACAACAAAAATAAATAAATAAATGTTCTCTGAAGCAACCTCCTTATGTAGGAATCTGATTCTGAACCCTCTACACACTCATGAATGCCCACATGTACTCACACATACTCGCATAGAAGCACCTGATCACACTCATATATATACACATGCACTTGCACACAGTCACACACATGTAATCAAACACACACGTACTTGCACTCACCCACTCTCATATATACACATATACTCTTGTACAGTCATATACATGTACTCATACACTTGCATACACGCATGCCTGCACACTCACATACACGCACACACTCGTATATATACATGCACTCACACACACCCACATAAAAATGCATACATTTGCATATAGTCACATACACACACTTCCAAACAGTAGCATACATGCACTCACACACACCCAGACACCCACACTTTCTCTTTTTTTGATGCCCCTTTTGTGTGGCACATTTCTTTCTCTTTTTTTGATGCCCCTTTTGTGTGGCACATTTTTCTTTAATTAAAAAAAAAATCTGAGCGAGGAGCTGGGGTCACAGTTCATGACTTGGTTCCGGAGTGGTTGAGTGAGACTTCCCCTCTCCATCAGGGTCTCCAGACTTTGGAAGTCTACCTCTGTTGCTTCAGTTTACCTCGTTTCGCAAGCTGCACATTATTTTACAACAGAGTCCAGTAGCGGCTGTGCTGTCATGACGAGTCAGTGGAACTTCCAGGAAGACGATGGGCTATTTTCTCTTTCTCTCTCGATAAACTCCTATCAGCTTTTCTCTACAGAAAGTCTGAAAATGTACTGCCAATGTATCACTATAGCGGCCACGTACATGTTTCTAGTTTCAAGACTTGCTAAGTTTTTTTCTTTTTTTTATTTTGTGCCATGCTTTTACTGCCCATAAGTTAAGGCAGCAAAAGGGGGAGGCATGTGCCCCTGTGCCAAAGTCTAAATCTGCCATTGCTTTGTGAATCAGTGGAAACTCATACAAGATCAAGGGAAACAGAATGAGTCTGTCCTCCAAGCGTGGCTGCAAGGATGTCTGGAACAGAATGTCTTCAGTTGTCCACTCTGAAAGGAGGTAAACAGATCTATTTCAGGGATTCCCAACATCTGGACTAGACCTTAAACCACCACTGCCTTGGGCTGCCACATGTGTGGGTCTGAGGATCTACTCAGTCTGTCTGCACACAACATTTTGCTCTGGCAAAATATATGTTGCCTGAAGAGACAAAAAATGCTGTAAAGCCAGCTCCAAGGCCATCACTGCCAAACAGCACAGATGGCATGACCTTTTACCCCTTTGTTAGATGAGTAACTGCATCACTGTGGTGTTGGCAGCAACAACAAGAAGATAACCCAGAGTTCACTGCTGGTGAAGAAATTTCAAGGCATGGATCACCAACATTTCTTCAATATCAATGTGCTTCCATGCATCCTTGGGCCTCCAAGAGGCTCACACTTGTACTCCTATAGACATGGTTCCCCAATTGAAGTTTTATTTCATTTTATTTTTTATTTTACATTTGTTAACCGGGCTAGTCTGGCTGGATACATGTCCATTTTCAGCAGAGTCCTGAGGAGAAAAGCTCCATTATCATACTATTAACTTTACAGTACAAAACAATCAAAGACAAAAAGCAAACAACAATTAAACAAAGAGTGTAAAATATGAAAGCAGATAAAGGAATGGTTATTATGTAGTTTAGAAAAATGCAGAGGTAGTAAAACAAGAGATAGCAGTGGAGAGGCAATATTAAAAAGAATTAATTGCTAGAGTGAGACTGTCACGCAAAGAAGAGGATTTGAGAAAAATAGTGACATATGGAGAGTTAGTAACAGAAATGAAGTATGCACAAAGTAGAAAAGTACAAGTTGTGCCTGGCACTAGTATTTAGGACATAGATTAGCATAGAAGTAACCAGATGACAAGAATGTAGTGATATAGCATGAAGCAGGAAGATATAGGAAGTGTGAAAGAAAAGAAGGAAGAGAAAATAAGCAGGTTGGTCAGTAGAGGGATCAATCAGAAGTTAAGAATAATCAGTAGAAGTGAAAGGGAGGGGACTGGAAAGAAGTGAAATCTTTGCTGAGCTCAGTCAGGATTGGAGCATGGGCATAGCCAGTGGTTTTGTAAATGATTTCTAATTTGTTTTTTGAAAAGGTGAGATGAGCCTAGGGAGGTCAGTTCTCTGGGAAGTTTATTCCAATATGATCCAACAGAATTTGCAAATAAGTAGTCACCTGCTTTATTGTGAGATTTAAGAGTAGTTACTAGAAGCTTGTTGGCTGAGCGAAGTGTAGTAAGATTTTTATATGGTGTGATGAGGTTATTGAGTATGGGTGTATTGGAGGGTAATGTAGAATTTTAAAAGTGATGACTAATTGCTGCAGGAGTATTAGGTTCTGAAGTTCTAGCCAGTTAAGGTTTTTTAGATTGAGACAGTGATGAGTACGGAATGGGGAGCCTGTGGCAAACCTGGCAATACTATGGTAGGCTGTATTAAGTTTATGAAGGTTAGCTTTAGAAATGTTGATAAAAGATGGAGAGGCATACAATAGTGTGGAGATGAGGTGAGTTTGGGCAAGAGACACTCGGGAGGTGGCAGTAAGAAAGGGCTTAAGTCTGTAGAGGGCACCTATTTTTTTATTAACAGTCTTGATTGTTAAATCAATGTGGTAGTCAAAGCTTAGCTGATTGTCTATAGTAACGCCTAGTAGTTTGGTGGAATGGTCAGGTTTAATGATAGTGCCATTGCAGGACACAATGGAAAAAGAGATTGGGGTGGATTTAAGGGTTGGGGTGAAAAGTAGTAGTTTGGTTTTTTGGGGATTTAGGAGGAGACAGATATGTTGGAACCATTTTTCTGCTGCTGTAAAGACCTTTTGGGTGGAGGAGTGGAGTTCTTCTGGAGATGGAGCAGAGCAGATGAGAGTTGAATCATCAGCATACTGTATACAAGTGGATGTAGGGAGGGAAGTGGGCAGGTTATTTATGAATATTGAGAAAAGGAGGGGACCTAAGATGGATCCTTGTGGGACGCCAATAGTAACTGGGAGCTGAGAGGATAGATGGCTGTCCCAGAGGACTGCTTGTTTTCTATTTGTCAAGTAAGAGTCGAACCACTGTAGTGCTAGTGAATCAAGTGAGAGGGATTTTAAAGTATCTAGGAGAAGTTGATGATTGACCATATCGAAGGCTTTCGAGAGGTCCAGGAATAGTGCAGAGGAGAAAAGGTTGTTATTGCGATTTTGGACAAATCTGCCTGGACAAGCTGCACTGGACCAGGTGGGAGGAAGGGAAGATCTGGGTTGATACTCAACTGTGCTCAACACCACTTTTACTCTAATCTGAAAAAAGGGCAGCATCGACAACTGGGATTTCATGGAATATAGGTGTTGGGTCCAATGGTTTCAGACATACCACTGAATTTTCCTCATGTGGAGAAGGGTCATTGGTATCTGGAGAATTATGGATGCCATCAGTTCTAGAATTGTTAGAAAATCTCCTGCCAAGGAGACATTCCTCCTGCAGAATTCTTGACACATTGTTTGGTAGGACAGGACCTTGTCTCCAGGAACAAAGGCCATTCTTTCGTTGGTGTTGATTAATCGCCACAGAAAGACAAGTCTTTGCAAGGGTGTCAGACACTACTTCAAAAGGTCCAGCTTGAACCCAGGCTGGGACAGCAAAATTAAGACCTTTTCTAGCGATTCCAAACACCTGGATACAGACTCTGCAAATACTAGCAAGTCATCCAAATAAGAAAAGATGTAAAATGTCAAGAGCCTGACAGTGGGCCACTACTGGGGCAAGGCGTGTGGTAAACACTGAAGGTGCAGTGGACAGCCCGAAGGACAATACAGAGAACCAATACTGTGAATCGGACACAACAAATCTCAGATATCTCCCAAGGCAATGAGGAACGGGGATATGATGATTCACATCCTTCGCATGCAGGGTCACCATGAAGCAGTGGTCTGACAAGAGGAAGCACTGTTTGCAGGGTGAGCATATGAACTTGGTGACCTTGATAAACATGTTCAAAAGGATAGGTCCAGCAGTGATCTCCATAACCACTCTTTTGGGGAAAGACAGCAACAGAGTCACAGCACCTTCAAACACTGGAAGGGGGGGAAATCATCCTTTTTAAGAAAGGAACCCTTATTGTTAGATTTGGCAGAGTTCTCCTCTTGCCATCAACTTTTGGTGCCTGGTTTTCTGTTTAGCTGGGACTGCTGTTTGTAGGGATGATAATTATTCTGCTTATGGACTGGGGGACTTGAGCATATAGAACATTTTAGATGACCCATGCATTAGTTTAGACCTGCCATCCCAGAGTTTTAGGATCTGGTTAGCTGCTGAACCAAACACACAAACCAGAATCAAGTGGAACATTATAATCTTATTTTTAACTCATCACAAAAGTTTTGGTTGTGCAACCAATCAGAACTCCTTACTACCACTGACATCACTGCATTTCTAGGCACAATTCCAAGGCATTTTTTAAAGCATGTTTACACACTTGAGAAACATTTGGAAACAACTGTTCTCACTTGGTCTTTCTGCTCAGCAGGTAATTATGGAGTGAAGTCTTCTAAACTACATACACACCTCAACACAACTACCACAAAACTCACTGACAGTTAAACACTTTGAAGGCTACTGTGCTGGACTACACCAGCTTCTATCCAGGGATTCTAGCCACTTGGGTTTAATTAAGACACAGTATTTTTACTGGTGATGTCACTGAGGACACAGAAGAAAGATCTGCAGGCAAAAGGCTTCAAGGCCAACATTGCTGAGCACACCCTGAATTTTGTAAACACTTTTTAGACAGAGGATCAAATCAGCAGAGGAGAATTACAGGCTTTTTTAAAAACATCCTCCAATGCGGAGATCAACTGAGGGATGGTCAACACATCTGGGAGCTCATCTTCCCAAAGATCATAATACCCTGCTGATTCCAGAGACAGCTGATGATTGTTCCCAACTGAATACATCCCTTAATGTAGTCAGCATTTGAGAAAAAGAAAACATCTGTTTGGGTTTCTGAACCTTTTTGCATGCATTGCCACAGTGGAAGAATCCCCTGGGGGAGATGCAGCAACAATGACAGAAGATACTGTACCCTTAACTTCCCCCTGCACCTAAACAATTTGGTTCTCCCATACCTGAACCAGGCAATTATACAGCCCCGGAAGATGGGTCTGACCCTCATGTCAGTTGTGGTACTTCTACCATGCCAGGGGAACCTGGAGGCAAAAGAAGGTAACTAGTCCAATTGCTTGGCCAAGGCTATTGTGGAGTCACAAACCCTAGGCTGAGGCAAACATCTAATTTGACTTCAATGTTTTTACATCACAGTTGATAAACTGGGGGGAGACTGCATCTGAATCCATGAAGTCATGAAGCAAAAAACTAGCCAGAGCAATACCAAATAATGAATGCACAATCAGCCAGTAAAAAAATGAACAAATTCCACTATCCCCCCTCCAAACAGCAATCGGAAATCTGTTTCTACAGGGTGTACTTTTCTGCACACTGCACTGAATGAAATAACAGTAGTTTTAGTAACACAGTTTCAAGAACAGAATACATGCACAAACGTCCCCTGATTTTGTAAAAAAAAAGCAAAAAAACAACAACAAAAAAAAAAACTTACATTTATAATCAGAAAAAAAGCGGCACAATACACTATTTGAGCATTGACAGAAAAAGCAGAGAAAGAAAACAAAAAAACAAAAGGGTTTCTCATATGAGCTCAACAACTGAAATATCCAGAGAAAGGAGCAGTCTTCTCAGAGATCCTTCTCTTTCTGTAGCAAAGTGCCTGTCTGTAAGTCTGAAAGGCAGTTTCTTTACTCTCAAGTGACTGGATCATAACACTCACAGGCAGGCTGAGGGAGGAGTCCTGAGCTTTGAAAGACTGCCACAGAGAGGTTAGTAAAACACTACTCGTATGCCAATAAGACAGTATGTTCAGCATCTGAACGTACATACTACCTACAGTTCAAAGTATGTGTTGACCATTCTGATTGTGAAATAAAAGTTATTAAATAAATCCATTCGACTTCCAGACCCAGTATGTAATCGGCCGAGAAAACAGATGAAGCTGGAAGGGGTAGATGGTGGCATGTCTCAGAATGGTTTCAGTTTTAGCCAGTTGAGTTTTGAAAGATTAGTGGACATCCACACAAAGATAGAATCCAAGCAATGCAACAAAGCTAAACAATATGAAACACACTGGGGACAGAAGGAGATGTACTACTGAATATCATACAAGACTGATAGACATCTCTCGACTTTGACTTATTTAAGCAAGAGATTGCATATGGCAAACAATAGAGCTAAATCTGTTAGCTTCTTAAACAGTATCAAGGAAGCAAATTAATGATATGGGTCAAGAAAGATGTTTATAAAGAGTGAACAGATGTAACACATCTGATGCTGGTAGGAACTAAACTCCAGACATCTATGCTTAGTTTCAAAAAGAATCGTTTAGAGATAGACAGGCAATACGATGGCTGATAAAGGTATTGGAAACGTGAAGACTCATGTGATACAGTGTAACATAGCCTGACGCTGCAGCTGGAGAACATGAGGGGGACAAAACTCATTGTAAAGAAATGTATAAACCAACATAAAGCACACCAAGGTGGACTTTTAATAACAGTTAAATTAGGTGAGCTTAGAAGTGAGAAATGGTATGAAAGAAAATATAACAAAAGTAAAATCTGCATAACCTATGATTTTTTTTTTTTTTTTTTTATATAGTGCAAGACTGTTTGAAAATGTTTTCCTTAATGCTATTACAGGGAAAACGCAATCTAGTTCTGATTGTAGAACGTTCTTTGCAGTTGAGTAATGACAGAAATGAGAAGACTTGTGATCTTGCAGGTTTGCTTTAGCTGTGTTGAAACCTTGTTAATGGACAGTGAAATCTGTCAAACATAATTGCTGGATCAAGGCTGATTACTACATATTTGTAATTAAAACACAGAAAATGTTGTAACTTTAGTTTGTAACCCATGGGAGGCCTGCCAATAGTAGAGGATCAGAACTAGCCAACTTGAATTTAGTCTCAAAACAACAAATAATTTTTGTGACAATAACTATTGACTGAAGTGCTATGATCCAGAGAATCAGAGTTCAGTTAGCTGCTTGGGCACGTAACCACCTAGGCAGGGAAGATACGAGTGACTGGCTGTTGCCAGCTCTCCCACTGTGGGAAATGGAGGAGGTTCTGGCTCACAGCTTAGATGACACCAAGAAAAAGAAGTCAGAGACAGAGCCACAGTTGGCTCATTTTGCACCTGGTGCCACTCCCCAATCTGGAACCCCTCAACACTGGGTTAAGGAGAGAGACAAAAAAGCTACATTCATTCATCTAGTGCCGTTTTCTTCTCTCCTAAGGAGGAGCACCATGTTCCTAATGCCCTTACACTCTCTGAAAGAGCAAAACAATGTTTGTTCTTACAGCTGGCACCCCTTTCCAAATGCCATGCAGCTCTTTTCCCACCATTGTAAAAAACAGAAAAAAATATCTCTGCTTATTGTGGCCCCCCCATAAGACCATATGCTCGGGAAGACTATCCCCTCCACCTCATCCTAGTTATACTGCTGGCCAGTGGAAGTACTAGATATTAAAGCCATGGAGCATGGGTCCATTGTGCACACACTGCCCCTGTGCAAGCACATTAGCTGGGGCTGTCAGCATGCTTCCTGTAGCAAACAGCACACAGTGGAGCGCTAAAGAGCCAGTACAAAGAAGGAGATGTCCTGGGGAAGGCAGGCTGCTCCATCAGACCTGAAAGCTCACCCACTTCCCTACTACCAGACTCTCACTGTAAGGGAAATGAATGGGCTGATCAGGCACCAGACACAGGAACAAACCAATCCTTGGACACTCTCTTCTAGCTGCAGCCGCCCAGCCCTTGCCACCAATGGAATGAATGGACAACGCTAGGTAAAAGTAGTGAAGTCAGAGGACAGCCTGTGTAAAGGTAGTGAAACCAGAGAACAGGCTGCGTAAAGGGAGTGAAACCAGAGGACAGGCTGCCAGAGGAGGAAAACAAAATAATAAAAATTTGACGGAAGTGATTCATGTCTAGTGTCTGATGTGTTACCAGCATGCAGTGAATTTCATTTATCCAGCTTTTAACTTGCTTACTATCAGTGGTAACATCCACGGTGGTACAGCGGTAGCGTTGTTGCCTCATAGCAAGAGGTTCTCCAGTTCGATTCTCGGCTGGGAGTGCGGGGAGTGCCTTCTGTGTGGAGTCTGCATGTCCTCCCCGTGGTTGGGTGGGTGTTCGAAAGACATGCATAAAAGGGCGTCCCTTCGTTGAAGGTTGAACATCGAGCTGGCATCTTGGCATTCGTCAAAATCTACTGCCAATCATTAGGGGACCGGAGTTCCGCTGTGGCGACCCCTAACCAGGAAAAGCCGAAAGACAACAACAGCACTATCAGTGGTATACATTTTCATGCCTAATGGTTCCTTGACTCAATGAATGCAAACTCCTGAATAGTCAACTTATCTTCCAGGGGTTCCAATATTCTGAATATTGTCACAACCACCATAGCCCTCTTCTATAATAATGTGCTGTGGGAACTGAAGCCAAGTGCCATGTAGTAGTGGGAGTGGTTTGGGAGGTTGCAGGCAAATTTGCTAATTTTGCTGTAGGTGCCTTCTAGTTTGTGTCTGCTAGAAGAGTTGAGATTTGTGAATATTGCAAGGGCATATTGGAGGGTAGGAAGGAGAAGGTAGGTAAATGGCAGCTTTTTTTTTTTTTTTCACTTAGCAGGTGCTTTGCCCTGTAAAGACAGCCCAGACTGCAGTGGGTCTTTTTGACTGCTGTGTCAACCTGCATATCAGATTTTACCTTGTTATCATTGATGACTCCCAGTAATTTTGTGTTGGTGACATTTTCAAGTCAGTGCTGTTTTGATTTATGTTTTTGAGAAGAATTATGATTAGCTTGCTTTTGCTAGAGTTTAAGAGTAACAGATTTATTTAGCCAATTTTCTTTAAAGGTGAAAAACTTCCTGTGTGATGATTTCCAAGATGTGAAGGTTTGGAGCTAAGCAAACCAAAGTGGAGTCATCAGCATATTGTATTACGGTGAGAGGTGGAGTCATCAGCATATTGTATTACGGTGAGAGGTAGAGTCATCAGCATATTGTATTACGGTGAGAGGTGGAGTCATCAGCATATTGTATTATGGTGACAGGTTTTGATTCCTTGCGCATGTTATTAATGAAGCTACTGAAAAGTACTGGCCCAAGTATGAAGTCTTGGGGCACTCCTGTAGTGACTGGAGGGAAGGTGGAGTGGGAGTCATTCCATTTTACAGACTGGGTGTGATTGTTTAGGTAGCTGGTGAACCAGCTAGTCAAGGGAATCGTGAAGCTTATAAAAGTTAGTCTTTGAGAGTGTAGCTGATGAGACATCAAGTCAAGGCTTTTGACAAGTCCAGGAAAAGGGGGTAGACAAAATGCCAACTTTTAATTTGATTAACAGTATCTATGATATGTAGAAGGGGATTTTTGGTGCTTTGGTGGGGTCAAAAGCCACGTTGTGTAAGAGATAATAATCGGTTGTCAAGTAGAAGGGTTGGTGGTGTTTGCATTTTTATGTACTTTACAGAGGGGAGGATGAATTGCTATAGGCCAAGAGATCAACAGTTCAGTAGATGTGCCACCTTTGTGTAATGGAATTATGAAGGAAGTTTTCCATAAGGCTGCAATGTAGTTTTATTTAATGAATACGTTAATTAGGATAGATATAGTGTTTCAAATTGTGTCAGCGACTATACTGAAGTATTTGGATGGCAGCCTGTCAGATGCTAGTGTTGTGGGTTTCAAATTTTTAATGTATTTGTTGAAGATATTTGTCTGGATGGTTGTGTTGGAGTGTGGTGCTATGGCTTGGGGCGTTAGCTGAGGTGGGTATAGGATGTTATTCTTTGAATAAAAGTATAGTGCTGAATATGAAATGTTTGCTGAATTTATCTGCAATGTCCTTGCTGGTTTCATATGGGGAAGGATTTGGGGTGGGTTTTCTGCCTGGTTTTAGGAGGTTATTTAAATTTTGCTGAATTTTTTTTTTTTTGCATGTGTGATATTGTTTGTGGAGAGGTTGTTCTTTTTATCACAATTAACTTGTGCCTTTGTGTGGTTTCTGAGACACCAATATGTATCTAGGTAGGACTGGGTCCTAGCTTTGCGCCATTGTTTCTAGACATGGTCTCTGTCTCTCATGAGTTTTTTAGTTTGATGGGTTAGCCATGGTGCAGAATTTATTTCACTCTTATGTCTCACTGGGGCTTGTTGATTTAGTATGTTTAAAAATGAGTTATTGAAGTGACAGCTTCATTAACAGGCAGATATTTGAGGAGGTTCCAGGTCCCATGGTTTAAGTGCGTCATTAAATATGGATTTATCAAAACTGGTCAGTTTTGCACACAGTTAAAGTATAAGGGTTTGAGGTGCTTCTAGCATTCTATGTTGATGTAGGTGGGGTGATGATTGCTGAGAGTGTGTGGAAGGGCGTTGGGTATTTTAATTTTTTCATGGTCGGTTGAAAATATGCAACCTAGTTTGGATTTATTTGAGATGCGTTGTCAAATCGGTTGGTGGTTGGATCAGCTGAGTGAAATGATGGAGGTTACCATGAAGGGGGAGGGGGTAGAGTTAGGTTTGTTAGAGGGCCAATCAGTCTTAAGGTCACTGAGCAGGATGGTTTATTGATTGAAAGTAGATGATAAACAGCAGAACATATTTATTATAGCAGATAATTGTATAATACAAATGTCAGCTATAACAGCATAGAACGTAACTTCTGGTGTACCGTATGTCTTGTATATTTTTTGTATCATTTCTTGTACAAGTTTTTGTATAATTTCTTGTACAAGTTTTTGTATAATTTCTTGTACAAGTTTTTGTATAATTTCTTGTATAAGGTTTGTATAATTTCTTGTATAAGATTGTGTATACTCTTTTTATGTGGAGCTTTTCTCCCCGGCCCTCCGCTGAAAATGGGTCTTATCCCAGCTGGACCTTCCCACTAACCAAATGTAAAATAAAAATAATAATAAAAATAAAAATAATAATAATAATAATAATAATAAAAATAATAATAATAATAAATATATATATATATATATATATATATATATATATATATATATATATATTTTTTTTTTTTTCAGTAGTCCTGGCATTTTAGTGAGAAGGGGAATGTGGAGTGCTACAGGGATTGCTACTAGGCACCCTGTATAGATCCAAATCTTTCCTCACCCAAACATCTAGACAATCGACAGCCAGAACCCATCTATTATCCACCCTGCTATATGCTTTCCTAATCTTCACAAATCTAAGAAAATCAGAGCTTAAATTGGAGGCCTGCTACAATAAAATAGCAAAGTCTGCTTCCAACCACCCACATAGACTGCATCACTGCACAGCCCTCAAACAACTAAAATGGTTTGAATTACCAAACCTTGTTCTACAAAACCTACTCTCAGTCGCTCACTCCATCATACACCAGACCGATAAATGCCTTGCAGTACAAAATGCAGTCCTACCCTACGCTAATAGCAAATCACTGCAGTCAACCAACAAACTACGTCTTAAGGTTACAAGAATTAACAGTCCTACCCTTCGCTAATAGCAAACCACTGCAGTCAACCAACAAACTACGTCTTAAGGTTACAAGAATCAACAGTCCTACCCTACGCTAATAGCAAACCACTGCAGTCAACCAACAAACTACGTCTTAAGGTTACAAGAATCAACAGTCCTACCCTACGCTAATAGCAAACCACTGTAGTCAACCAACAAACTATGTCTTAAGGTTACAAGAATCAACAGTCCTACCCTACGCTAATAGCAAACCACTGCAGTCAACCAACAAACTACGTCTTAAGGTTACAAGAATCAACAGTCCTACCCTACGCTAATAGCAAACCACTGCAGTCAACCAACAAACTACGTCTTAAGGTTACAAGAATCAATAACAGGTTCGCCTACGCTCTCTTCTCCACACAAATCTTGCAAGCCAGGAATTCAATCCCCCAACATATACTCAACTTACCTAGCTCTCCCAAATTCAGAATGCTACTTAAGGAACACGTAACAAAGAACTGGCTATGGTCATACTCCACTCCTGGCTGATTTCTCCAAACTTTCTGCCCTCTCTCCTCCCTATTACCTCTACCTCTCAACCGCTAGTTACCCCCCACCTGCAGCATTACTGCCCACTATGACTACACCAACTACCTCCCGCTCTACTCTATTCTGAAACTAAACAATCCTTACTAAACGTTTCCGCTAATACTCGTTTCCTATTTTACTACATAGCACAAGCAAGCTTTACGGAATTCTTCGTCACTACTTACAATTCTGACACTCCCTTCAAACACCCACATGTAGCTATTCACCCATCTTTCTTTTCCAGTGTCTCTACTACCATATATTTTATATTGTGAAATATAAATATCTACTACTGACATGCCACCCAACTCAATTTTCCATGAATGCTTTTTCCTCAGTTGTCTCAACACAATGTTTAATATATTAAGAAATCTATTGTTCGAATATGTATGCCAATGTCGTTAATGCTATTCATTGTATAATGCATATTTTTGCCAAGTGTTAATGAATGTTCTTCTAATTCTTAACTGAGCGGAGATTTTCTACCCGGTCTCCACTGACTCAGCTGGACCATCTCGGTAAACAAATGTCAAATAAATAAATAAAAATAAATTATAGATTTCTGAATTCTAATTGTTTAGATGGAGTTTGGCTACTAGTATTTTTTCATTGCTGTATCGTGGAATAGTTTGAAGGCGGGTATGGATTTTTAAGGTGGCTTGAAAGGTAATGTCCACACCCCACAGCCCATTTACCTATGTGGTCTTTCCTAATGATGGTGTAACCAAGAAGAATGATTTCTTCATCTTTGATTTCAGCTCTTAATCAGGTTTCAGTGATCACTAGGCTGTGGGGGTGATGGAATTTCGTCATTGCATGAAGATCAGATATCTTATTGCAGATGTTGGGATTATATATTTGTAGGCTGGAAGAGGAAAATCTTGTTTGTTGTGTTTCAGAGGGTTGCTGAGGAGCAACGTTTTTATAAAAGGGGTTTGTGTACGTTGGGTTTGATTAAGTGCGGCTAGTTTTGGGGCAGGGTGTACATCTCCGCTCTCTATTGTTTATTGTGGTGGGTGGTAGAGATTTCAGGTTATGGAAAAGCAGTTTTGGTACTTCTTTTGCAATGGAATTGGTTGGTGTAGGTTAGTGAGGTTTTTTTTTTTTTTTATTTTATCTGTGCTGAAGAGGGCTGTATAAATTAGGGAGCTGTATTGGTGGACAGGAGGTAAGTAGGTGTTTGTCGAGGACTTGCTTTAGGTCTAGGTAGGGCGTGATTTGTATGCAGTTAATAGGCTTAGGATGGTAAAGTTCCTATTAGGGGAAGTAGGAGAGGTGTGAAATAGTTGTACAGTACAGTACAGTGAGGAAATGGGGGAAAATAACTACAAAAAATATTGGAGTGCACCTATTAAGGAGGAAGTTGATAAGGGAAGGTTGGGGAAAAAGAAAGATTTTCTGATTTGTTGGCTATACTGGCTGGTATGGGTAGTGAAAAGTCAGGTGTTACCTTTTAGCCAATGAATTCAATGATATGAACGTGGGTGGGGAGTACAGTAAAGATGCTTGTAATGTCACTAGTTCCTGCAGGAAAAAAAAGAACCAGGTCCTGAACTATGGTAATGTACAAAACACTATCTGCTCATTCAGCAGCAGTGTAATCAAAATCTAATGTTAATTATTTTTTAATCTTTGGTTTGTTTTCACCAGACTGATTACAAGGTGGATGCTTACTTTTAGGGAGTAATTGATTGAAATGCAGTGCGCGTCTCCAGGGTGATGGATGCTTCATGAAGCAGGCAGAACAGACAGTTTGTGATCATGGAGTGTAGCAGGTAACACAGTGAAGGGTTTTTACATTTAATCAGCACATAAGAATTATGCCAAATACCTGAATAAACTCCTACAGTCTGTGTCTGTACGTGGAGATCTTTGGCTAACTGCACAAGGTCACAAGAAGAGGAAATTTGATTCAGTCTAGGTTAGAAGGAATCGATCCAAACAAGGTTTATTAAGGCAGAGGTCACACAGTGCAATGAAATTATTTTGGTGAATCAAGCGGTCAGAGGTATCCAAAACTAAAATGAAAAGCTGCAATAAGGATGGGAGAAGGGTACACGCTCCTGTGACATTAAATTAGTATTTCTTCCAAAAGCACTTTAAATAGCAATCCATTTCATATTGTTGTCTAACTAGGAGTCTCTAGAGGCTAAATAAGTGATAATAAGGTTTTTTTATGAACTTTAAGAACATCCTACCCCCATGCACTTCCCCAGATAGTTGATACAGAAAGAATAACAGTGCTGAATAAGAATAAGTAAAGCCTAATCAGTAGTAAAAAAGACAGTGCATAAGGCCTTAATGGCTTGGTTAGTCAAAGCAGCAAAAGGTGGCCGGGGGGGGGGGGAGCAGGAGAGTCCTTACTGATATGAAGGACCACACTGGGGGGGGGGGTAGTTCCTGAACAGAAAGACAGAAAGCATCACACAATGGGCAGGGGTTGCAGGATGGAGTGGAATGGACACTGACAAGAAGGCTCATACACAGTGATGTACACATGACAGGAAGGATCATAATGTAGAGCCGGGGGGGGGGGGGGTCATCATTATTGTCAGTCAAATAGTCTGAGAACCATCTGTGTGAACAAGAATGCTATGGAAGAAATCCCCCTTATCCTGACGAGAACAGAGCTCAGTATTGTAATGGAAAATGAGGTAAAGCGGAAGGGGCTATGCCCCTCAAAAAGTTTCCTAATTCATGTTGCGATCTCAGTTTGAAAAAAAAAAAAATGATGAAATGGGATTCTGAAACATTCTTTGCTTAAATGATCTGTACCCTTGAAAAGAAATGGTTGAGAAGTCTGAGAAGGTGAGGGGTAGATTTTTGACAGGAAGCAGAACATGGTGGGGGTAGAGGCTCCCCAAGAAGCGTATTACAGAGGAGGTAAGTTACTGATGACAAGCATAGCACTGAGAAGGTGGGCTGATAATGGAGGTCCAGACAATGACGGGTCTATTCTGATAGACAATGCAAACTAAAGGGGATAGAAAGGTAATTGAACCTGCCACAGCACTGGGGTTATATACCAAGGCCCTTGTGGGGGTGCACTACCAATACTAATGTGATGGACACAGGTGCAGCAGAAGGCAGAGGGGAGATGCGAGGGCACAAGTCACTGGCAATGCAATACTCCATTTTAGCAGCTGCAGCTCTGCTTAAGACAGAGTGGGGGAAAAGCATAAAATATGACAACACAGATGGTATAGATTCTGCAAACACAAACTACATCCTCGACACAAAGACAAGCCACAAAAATATAACACTGATGACAGGTAATTAAAGAGAGTATAATACTGAAAAAAACTCTGCTCAGTAGTGTCGTGAGGCTTAAGGGAAAGAAAGAAACCTTCAGATATCAGTGATATGTGAAGGAAGTACTTAAAGTGGCAGATGACGGCTGATTCGTGAAGGCAATCAAAGAAAACAAATAGAAACACACAGGGCAGGCTATGGGAATACTAAACAATTTCCTCTAATGACGCACAGCCCACTTTCCTTCAATAATCATTCATTCACCATTTGTTCCCCAAGTTGCTCTACACGTGTAAACTGCTAGATTTAGACCCGAACATCATAATCATGATACCTTGCAGATTTAAAGTCGGACATCATAATCATACTTTGTAGATTTAGACTCGGACCTCATAACCATGATACTTTGCATCTCCTTTTAATTGTTTTGCATTATTTCTCTCATAAGAACTCTACAGTTATAACAAAATGTCCTGTACAGGCTTTACATTAGACTTCTCCATAAAATTCACTTCTACAAACTAAACTATATCAGCCAGCCTTATATATCATCCTTCTTTTGACTAGGTTCAGTCAATTACCCCACTTAATCCAGGATCAATGATTATACAACTTGGCTTCAGAATGAAAAAAAAAAGAATACATCAGTATTAATGCTGGAACACGATCATATAAACATGTCATTACTAACTTCACTTTTAAGTTTTCACTGCTATCAATTTCCTAGCTATCTGACTACCAGAACCAGTTATTTTGCCTACAAACTAACTGCCTACACACAGGATCCCACAGATTATGTTAGGGATACATATAGCTTAACTTAAAAAATGGCTAAAGGTTTATGTACTCCACTCAGTGAAACAGCACAGCTCCATTTAAAACCCCAGTAGTGTGTTTTGTGAAGGATTTCTCTGAACCAATACCACACTACTCAGTCTAACATGTTATAATGCAAATTTAACAAACCAGGGATGGGAAGCTTCATGCTGAAGAGGGTGATACCACCTGGGTCTAAGGTTAATACGGCATAATTCTGCCCACATACCCTGCTCATCTGGAGAGGGGGAAAAATGGAACAAAAGAAACAGAGTGAAGAGAGGAAAAAGGTGGATATCAGTAAAAGACGGGATATGGGAGAACAAAAAAAAAAAAAGGAGTGAAAACAAAAGTCCACAAAATGGTAAAATAAATTACACAGATGCACGTGCAATCATGGGGAAAAGAAACACCCTATAAGGGCTAACATACTACATCAATCTTGCAGTTTCAGTATTACAATAGAAGAAGCACCTGAGAAAATTTTATCTCAGGGAAACAGGACCATGGAAACAGCACACGAACAAATGGACACTAGCAACTCAGAGAAGTTGACAAAGGCTGCCACTGTACTACAGTGATGGAGAACAACCAGATTAGTTTGTACACAGAATTATGTCAAGCATATTGACAGGCTAAAATGAGCTTGGATATTTGCAGAGTACTTTTCCATGGAGACAATCTATTTGCAGTGCAAGCAATTAATCCAGAGACTTGTAAACATTCTTTGCTTAGGAGAATGCAAATCTGAAAGGTACAATGGCAAGCAGTTCAGTGGAAAAATACAGTTTGAAATTAGGAGAAATGAATAAAAGATAGCAGCTTCCCTAGTAGCCTTAATACTTTAACGCATTTAACAGAACAGTGTACAATTTAGTTTAATTTAAAGATGGCCAGTGCGTGTTTTCATATATTTAAATGTTAATGTTTTCCTAAAGCATACAAGTGTTTTTTCACACCTAGTATGGAGAGTAAACATAAGAAAAGAAAAGACAGCAATTACTGCAAGTGGGATCACAGGCTGTTTAGCATGGATAACCTTAATTTTAGGTTTGGTGATGCCTGTGGATGCAGCTGTCAATTTGGGGCAATTCTTCACATCTGGAGGATTAAACAAACAAAGCTGTATATACTTTTCTTCATTTATTCTAAGTTAATAAGGGATGGGGATATTTTGAAAATGTAGTTAGTTTTTTGTTTGAATGTTTTCTTTAAAACAAAAGTCTTGAAAACATGTGACTTTTTCTTCTCATCTGCATTTGAACCCATTGTATAAAAGATCAGCCTACCAAACATTAGTATGTGCATGTAACACAAAAGTTGGAAACACGTTAAAAAAAAACAAACAAAAAAAAAAAAAAAAAAAAAAAGAAACTTGTACAATAACTGGAACAACATTTTTTTATCATAATGGCTATGTGATCTAAAAGGACTTGAACAGAAAGTAGAAAGCCTAAAGAACAAAACAGCAGCACACTATGGCACAAACTGTAACTTAAAGAAAACTATGAAAATGCCAAGTCAGAATAAGAACACTGTCAACTAATGACCCATTACAATGCAATAAGCCATCATTATAAAGTGGTTATATCTATAAAAACTAAAAGAATGGCAAAAGTGATGCCAAAACTGAAAGATATGGTTCAATGTGGTTTCGTTGAGGGAAGGCAAACATCTGACTACATTAACAAAACACTGATGATCCAGATGGAAGCAGAACGTAATAAGATAGACTGTTGTTGATGGGTAATTATCCAAAGAATGTAAGCATCTGACAGAGTAAACTGGGACTTTATGAGCAGGGCAATGGAAGCATTTGCATTCTCTGATAAAATTATAAGGTTGATTAGTAGGATATATTAGGGATCAGAGGCAAACATTAAAGTGGGTGGGTTCTTCACTGATAATTTCTGCTTGAGCAGAGGAAGCAGGCAGGGATGTCCTATTTCCCCTTTGTTATTTTCAATACATTTAGAAACACTACCAAAGAAAATAACAGACTCAGAAATTCAAGGTTACAACTGGCATGATAGTCTAGAAAAACTGTCTCTGTTTGCAGATCATATTTTATACCTGTAAAACCAGAAAATGACATTTCAGTGTTGCTGAACATTTTTGGACAATTTCAAATCTTTTTGGGATACAATATTAATGAAGCTAAAACAAAGACAATAGCTGTAAATTATCTACCCACACATGAATTTCTTCAGCAATATCCATATTTATGGGGACATGATGATACAATGAAGTACTCAGGAGCACGGATTAAAATGATTCCAGTGTGGCAACTAAGGATATGTGGGAAGAGACTAAAAAGACAATGCAAAAACTGAGAAATTGGAAGTTCTATTATATGGACAGTAAGATACAACCAGTTAAATGTTTTTTGTCCCTTTAATGTTATACACAGGTCAGACATATTTTTAAATCATCAGAGGAGAAGAAGTTGTGGATAGCAATTAATAAACAGCTGAAGAATTTTATCTGGGAGGAGGAGGTGTCAAGTGGGATACTCTTATTCTTCCAACAGAACAAGGCGGATTGAGATTACCTGATTTGAAGGGGTATTTCAGAGCTACACAGCTAAAGCTCCTGTACATAGCACAAGCAGAAACCTATAATTCAAAGTGGAGAGAGATGATGATGAAACTGGGAGGAAGCTCAAGAAACAAGGAGAGACTGAGATTTTGGTTGCAGATCTTTAAGGAGAATAACAACCATGCATCTTTAAGAACATCAACAACCATACATATTATATTCATAAAATAGCAGAAAATATTCTAAGAAGTAAGCCAAAATGGGAATGGAGAAAGGAGATTCTCCAACAGGGATGACTGCAATTAGGGATACAGACAATAGGAGCCTGGAATTTATTGCTGGAATCTGGTAAAAAAACCAAGGTACTGGGAGCAAATAACTAGTGATGGAAAAGTAATAGAATGGGAAGATGCCAATAATTTATTTTGATTGTAGGTGAGAGATTGCCTCCACTTTCCCTATCAAAGACAGTTATCAGATTATAGGTAAAAAGAAAGAAAGGGTGTCCTAAATGAAAGCCCAGCACTGGTAGAGTTTGTATTGGAATCTAGAACATAAGCTGCCATTAAAAAAGGAATAATTAGCAGAGCATTTAGATACTGCATGATAAGTATACAAATCAGAGGAAGTTAGAAAGGATTTGGAAGAGAGCTTAGAAACGCAATTCAGAAAAAACAATAGGGGGGATATACGCATGTCTCCCTAATATGCAACAAAATCTAGAAATGTAGGATTTTTACTTGGAAATGTTTACATGGGTATTTTTTATACCCAAAGTAGACTCCAGATAATTTTTCCTCAGGTAGACAGCAAAATGTTGGAGGTGTGAGAGAGAAAAAAAGAGGCAATTGGAAACATATTTTCTGGGAGTATAATGAATTGGTAGACTTTAAAGATTTCCTGTAGACTACTCCATAACAGATATTGGGTGAGCAAATTGGTGTAACTAGGGAAATGATTTTTCTGAGCTATGACACAGAATCTGAATTGCCTAGACATAGTAAAGCCTTGCTGAGTCTAATTAGGGTGGCTGCCAAAAAAAGCAATTACTAGAAAATGGAAATTGAAATCTAAACCAAATATACTAAAAGTAGTGACTACAATAACAGAGATAAAACAATTGGAACTGGGATCTTTAGAAAAGGGTAGGAGCAAATTACATACAAAAAGTGGGAACTGTGGGAACAATACATACGGGGAGGAATAAGGCTTAAAATAAAGCAGAATTTAAATGAGCTACGTAATGTTTGACTGATAATGAATGGGTAGATTAAAAGTTATGTATAATATTTGCAACTAAAATTATGTCAATATGCTTTGTTTTAATTTATATAAATGTATGATCGCCTATGTTACAGGTGATAATTTAATACAGATGTTTCTTCTTTAAAAAAAAAAAAAAAAAAAAAAAAAACACCAGAGACAGAACTCAAGAAGAAAATAAGGAGGTAGGAGAGACTGGCGGCTTTGGATACTAAAAAGAGGCCCCTGGAAAAAGAAATATTATGGTCAGAGTTATTTCAAAAAAAACTCCACACTGTATCTAGAGAAGATGACAGTGGGATCAGAAGAACCAGCACTACATGCTTTATAAGAAAGCTCTCAATGGGCTGTACATAACAGTTAATAGCAGTGTGAACAAAACTGACAGGACTATCATTGGGTGGACTGATGCTTGTATGACTGCTGTCACAGGGGCCAATGTTGGTGAAAATATCTGCATTAAGGTTTAAAATCAACATCTGTAGAACTATCTGTATAACAGAACACCTGTACGATTAAGTTTATGTTGAAACCTGGGATCACAAATCTAGGTGAGCAGGTATCTGGCTTCTACAAGACTGACTGCAGTCTTCATACGGACACTGCAAGGAGGTTACAGCTGATGACTATCCTAATAAAAAAAGGGCACACACAAAAGGCAGTGAAATGACCATTCCGACATTAAGGGGTGAAGGTTACCAATACCAGCAGTAGGATCCATTATTGTTGCTATTATTATTTATTATTATTATTATTATTATTATTATTATTACTACTACTGCAGCAGACAATTTAACATCACATCTGAAGGTTCATACTTTCTTTAAATGCAATCCGACATGGCAGAGGGCTTAACTGCTTTATGGCTTACATGAGCTTGATCAGAATCGGATCCACATGTTCTGCATTCATTCTTATACCTTGTAACTTTAACAGAGGAAGTGAAGGACAAGGAAGGTGAAAACGTGGAAGACACAAGGATGTAGAGCTAAATGTTGACAAGTGCTTGTTTCAGGAGAGGTTACAAAATTATCTAGTATTTGTATCATTAAACTCGGAACATAACGAGTACAACTTGCCAGGTGAGCAAACTGATTAAAATGCCTCTCAAAGAAGAATTTGTCATTGGCAAATTAAGTGGTACAAGTAACATTAACTGAAGAGCAGGGAAGGATCTAGGCTCAAAAGCTAGAGAGAAAGACAAAAAAAAATCTGAAAACCAGAAAACTTGAGGCATACTTGTTAACTTGAATCTCACTAATAAAAGAACTGTCCAAAACCATCCACTACAACACAGGGCAGTGTGGGGCCTTTTCTTCAAACATCATAAAGTTTTTGCTGCTGGGGAAAAAGTGAAGTGAGGTGGCAAGGTATGATGACTTATGAAAAAGAACGTGAAGCTGGCAGCCTGAGAAAATTTAAAATACCAAGCCGTTGTAATGCCAGGTACATCTGTTGTAGTAATATCCCACAAGTGGACCTCTTCAATATCAGATACCTTGTTAACAGTTCATTTTTATTCCAAACATTTATTTTCAAAGTATGCAATATGTTTTGAAACCCTTACGAACATGATGACAAGAAGAATTAAAGGCATACATGGCAAAGTCTAGTCAACTACAGTCATATGACAGATGCCATGTATGTCTGTAGACAGTAAAATCTGGAGTTAGTATGAAGTAAACTATGAATTTATAAAAACAGCCCTTCCCATAAAACAATTCACATTATATATTCTCTCTTAAATCAGACAAGGACAGCAGACAGTGCTTGCTTAGACACAGTCATCACAGACTTGGACTCCTATCGATCCACGACGCATCCAATAAATACACACGGCTAAGGCTACCAGTCACCTCTGCTTCCCTCAAAGCACTGCACGGTTACAGACCAGCAAACACTTGGGCTACTAAAACACGGCTACCTTTCACAGCAGCACAGACACACCCATACTACACATGCAAATTATGGCTACTCAGTTCAGCTCTGGAATCCAGCCTGCACTACGTGAAAAGAAAAGAACGCTCACCAGTTCCTGCAAAGCCCTTCTTGTGGATAACCAGTTTGTAAACCTTTGCAGTCCTCATGGTGGGTCAGCTTCCTGATGTACTCACTGGCTTCTTTCAACTGCAAGAAGGTGGCATCTGTTCTGCATGCGTCACAGCAAGCGATAACCACCTAAAAGGTGAAAAAAAAAAAGATCATCAGTAAACAACATTTAAACAAGAGAAGAAGGCAAGTATAAAAAGGTGTTCATACACACATCATTCATCAAGATGGAGAAGAATATTTATTATTTAACATACTATAGGTTTCACATACTAGCTTCTCACAAGAATGTGAAGTAAACCAGACGAACTGTAAAAATGTTTAGTAAAACTGCCAAGCCACAAGTAAATGTTTTTCAGTGAAACAGTACCAGTCTGAAATCAGTACTACAACATGAAATAACATGGGTATATATGAAGGAGGCTTATGCAAAATACACGTCATAATGTTACTTACAAGTTCCGATAAAGTCCTGATTTTTCAGATGAAAGCCCTTAACTTTAATAAAGTTCTTTATTTCATTACATTCTGGAATTCTTGAGAGTTGGGCCATGTGGTTTGTGGCACTGGCGCATTTCATTATGGTTTTTAATGTACAAGTTGGGCAATGCAGAGGTGCAGCGGTTAGCATTGGTGTTTCACACCAAGAAGTTCTGAAGTTATCCAGTTCGATTCATGACTGGGGTGCTTTCTGTCCACAGTCTGCATGTCCTCCACCAGGTGCTCCTGTTTCCTCCCGCATTCCAAAGACATGCATCTGGAGCGTTTCTCCCTGGGCCTCCATTGAAAATGGGCTCTGTCCTAGTTGGACTTTCCCAGTAAACAAATGTTAAATAAAAACAAATAAAATAAGTTTCTTAAGCAGCATTTACCATGCAAATAAAAATGTACCAGGTCTTTCAAATATACACACGATAGCAATTCAGCTAGACAGTGGGTAGCTTCTCAGTTTAAGAATGCAGTGTAGGTACAGCTAAATAAATCAGAGTTTGACCCTAAACCCCATTAGTTACTCAGGCCCCACTGAACACCAATGATGTAGCAGTGATGGGCAGAGTGGACACTCAGCAAGGGTTAGATTCCTCAAGGAAGAACTTGATGAATCCAAATGGTTGGAAGAGTGTTTCACTTCAAGTGAAGCATCAGTGCTTTTTAATGAAGGCTCCCTGACATGGAAAAAATACAGATTCCCAATTTTTGGAAATCTCACAGTGCGTTTATAATGACAGTGGGTGTAGGAAGCACAGCCTTCTCCATGAAAAATGGAGTCAATTTTTTTGTACTTAGTTCATTAATTTGCCGAACAACTACTTTGGGGTGATAGCCTAATTATACTGTCAAATTATACTGCCACTGCCTTCAACACTGTAAAGTATCCAAACCGTCGACTCACAAACTAATATCTTCTCACTCTGACTAGCCCCTTCAGTTTCACCCATTTCACCCTTTGCTGTTATATACCTCCTTCCTACACTTCCAACACAGGGCAACTCCACTGCTAATGCACCTAGTTCCAAAACTGTAAAACCTGGCAGCCGACACAATCCTCCTGACCAGTATACTTGGCCTTCTTCTTGTCCAGCGGGCTCCATCCACCTATTCCAAAATGGTAAAGCCTACAGCCATTTTAAGAGAGAATCATGCAGCTACACCCTTAATGCTTACTCTAGTTGTTGCCATCGACAACACTGAAATTATTGCAGCTCTGCAACTAAATCCTGGTGTTTGGGAATAACAATTTTCTTTCAAATGTTCTTATACAATGTTACAGTTGCGATGGAGACAGGTCTCATAAGAAATGCATCTTTAGAAACCTCACAAAGTCATTTCACACTTAGAAGTAATGGCATTCTATGAAGAAAAAAAAAAACTTTTTTTAAACTTCTCACTGTATAATACACCAAACTCAATGATGGACAACATGTAAAACTTCTCCACTGCCCTTTCTTCTCTCACCAAAGCCAGTGAGGGCTCAACAGAAAACGGTTTTGTAGTGCCTGGTCATCATCAAGGATGTCTGCCACTTCTTGCCCTTCCACATTCTATACACAGCAGATGGTCTTGACCTGTACCAAAGATAGTCTCGTCTACTCAACAGACTAGAAAATGTTCTGACCCTAGCATAACACTCTGGGATAACCCCTCATCACCAGAATTATTGTCCCTTCAGACCTAATTCGTAGTGGCCTGGCCTCCAGTGGCCCACATCCACTCCGGGTTTACTAGCTATAATCGTACCCCCACCCCCAATTTACTCCAGTATTGCTGGGGCCGGTTATGCATCGTAAGGGCATTCTGGGAGCTCGGATTGTCTGTACTTTTGTTCAGGGAGGTTTATGCTCTTACCACTTTACTTTTCTGCCCCCCAGCTCAGTGATTGCATCCAGGGACAACTCCCCTCTTTACCATGCCACCCCTTAGGGAGCACATCATCAAGTGCCCTCTCCTCCATGACAGGTACATCTATAGGTTCATAGGTGTGTTAAAAGCTAATGACCACAACAGTCTTTATAAGCCTAGCCATGCAACCGAAATGTGTCCCACAAGTTATAGGTTTCAGATGTTTAGAAAGGGGGCGATTGTTGGTTAGGACATGATTTACCGACTGCCTGTCCATCAGAGATGTGGGTGCCAAACCAGGGGCAAATTTCTGACTTCTATCTAATTGTCCAAGTCGCACTTAAATACGGTTTGGCAGGGACTTTATTTCACATGGATGGGAAGTCTGTTCCAGAGAAATGGAATTCTCTGAGATATATATCTGTCTCTCCAACAAGTCCAATTTATGCTGCAAGCAAACTTTAGGTCTTCAGATCAAGTAGCTCTGAACAAAAAAGTAGACATAGTAGTTCTGATGTAGTTTCTTTTGCAGACATGCAAAATGTTCATCACAGTGGGTTCCGTGGGTGCCTTGCATGCCAGGCATAAAACACCCCTCAGATGTCTGTAGTACACCAACTATGGAAGATGGGGCTTGGAGGTGATCCACATAGGACATCGTGTTTATGTCCTGTACTCTTTTTGTAAGGAACCTTTGCAGATGTCCAGTTGCTACAAGTGTCTGGTCGGGTACATATTGTTGGGGGCATTATACTCATTGATGGGATCTGATGAGGGCAGAGTACAGTGGTACAGTATCTTCCCTGGACCTAGATGCCATGCATGCTCTTATAATTTCAGCAACACAATGATTTTGTTACTACCTTGGATACATGTTGGTCAAAGATAAGGTTTCTGTCTACATGTATTTCTAGATCCTAGATAGCGTATCAACTCTTAGGGGTGTTTAATTGATGACGTAGTTTCCTGGCTTGTCAGACTTCCCAAAAAGGTACTATAATGCATTTGTTGGCATTGAGTTTTAAGTCATGGGTTTGGAACCAGTAATTTGTCTTTGTTAGACCTTCCTGTTAGATGCTAGCGTCTTGAGTGATTCTATGACTGCTCCCACTTTCTAACTAACTATCTGAAACTTGGGTCAGCCAGAGGCCTTTAAGAGGAGAGGATCCAGCACAGAGCCTTGAGGGATTCCACTGGTGACTGGCCACTTTGAGGAGGTGGTCTCACCACTCCTAATTTCCCCAAGTTCTAGTTGGTTATGCAACATGTTATATATACAGGGGTTTATGCCTAATTCCATAAGTTTAACAATGCTCGAGTGGGTTACTGTATCAAATGCCTTAGCCAGCTCAAGGGCCCTTCCCCTGCCACCCAGTCAGTTGCCCAAGTGGCTAACAGAATCAAGGTCGGCTGGGCCATTTTCAGGACTTTATCCCTCTAAGCCACCAAAGTGGCCTAACTTCACCATAACTTTTTGATCATTAACAACCATGACTTCCTACCTCGCCACACTGAAGTCACATGCCTTGGTGTAAAACTAAGCTAATTTACTTCTCCAAGTTCCTATCCATTCCTCATCACGAAATGTTTCATACAAAACATGGTGACCACATTCACTCACCAAGACCTACAACTACAGCTCTCTCTCTCTGTTACATCCTGTACATTTTACTAACATCACAAATTCTACACACACTGGTGTTGCCCCGAGCACACTGCTATTTCTGAAGGTAACCTCAGTCATAAAATCAGCCAAGAGAGCCGACAAGCTAATTCTTCATTAGTGGAGACTGTACAAACACTCAACCTTTGGGCACTCTTACCCCCATCTCTCCCACCACTGCTCAGTCTACTTCCTCTTTTTTTTTTTTGTTTGTTTTTTATGGAATGTCTTTACCCACTGTAGCTTACTTCCCTAGCTGCCCACCTCAATCTGCTTCCACCTTGTTACAGCCTACCAGTGGTGCAAGGTTCGATTCCCTCAACCTCCACTGTCTAACTCTAGAGCAAGTCAAATAACTAGATGGCATTTCTGGGCAGAGTCTGAAAAAGGTCTGTGGAGTCCATGCAGATCAGTGCCCTACCCTAGAAAACAAATACACTCCTGTTCAACCACTAAGGAACAAGTAGGTGGGCTACTGCTGCGAACTGCTCACTATGGCTGACCATATCAGAAATACAAGACTCTAGATAACAAACAGTTATTAATGTTATGTTTCTAATATACTTGCAACAATTCCTTTTTACAAATTAACCTAAAGTCAAAATTCATACATGTCAACACTAAGAAAATGCATCACTGGCAAATGCACGTTATCTTCCAAAAGCCAAACTGGAGCTACTCTTCAAATAAAATATTAAGGAAATGTTTTTCCATCTTTAAAACATCGATGATCTAAGTACGGTGCATTAAATGTATTCAATCAGGCTTCAGGTAATGTGTGCATGGCAAGCAATCCTTGTATGTAAAAGTAATCATATGACCCTGAACAACACAGCATCGAATGACTATTAAACATAAGCTGCCCCATCAGGAAAAGGTCTTATTCCGCTGTTTTGACAGCAAACTAACTGCTGGTTCTGCACCTGCCAAATTTTTTTAAAAAAGGCACAGGGGAGAGAACCTGAGGAATACCACAGCTGCCCAAGCCTTCACTCCTACTTAGTAATAATTAATAAATACAACTAAATAATTAAATAAAAGAAATTCTTAATGATTGGCTCTCGCATTAGGCAGTTAATGGGAGAAGACACAGTTCCCCCCAAAAAGAAAAATAAAAAGGGGTTGCTGAAAAACAGTTCTATCTTTGACTTAACTGGCTTCAAACTTTAACAAAACTATGCACAACAGATCAGCATATGGCCATTTTCAAAAAAAAATTGTGGGGTGAAGCACCATGGATTAAATGCACACCCATAAACCTAATGAATAATTAATTAATGGTTTACATAATGTGCTTGTAAATTATGCTGATATAGAACGGTACGGTTAACAAGAAATAGTCTAAGACACACATACAACACCAATTTATAAAATAACTGGTTGCGACATTCTCAGATGCAGACTATGCATGCCATTCACAAAACCGAACAAAATAAAAAAGTGGAATCTTCTGTGTAATCACTAAAGCTGCACAGACTGCAGTGATGGTGTGACGCCTGTCCCCTGGCCCAGCAATCAAGGAGCCTCAATCCTCACCACTAACACCAGTGAGGGGCCTCTCATATAGGAGGAAAGGATAACAAATACACACAGTAAAGTGCAATTTCCCTTAAGAGCACACAGAGATCACAGTCAGTCCGGGGCTGGTCGCTCCCTTGCTCTCCAAGTCCCCAATAAGACCCCCCACTGGCACAGCTATAGGGTCCAGATCTCAGCCTAGTGGGCAAGCTAAAACCTCCAGCACCCTCTCTGTCCAACCAGTGCTTCATGTCCCTGCCCAAATAGCTGACACACACACACACACTTTGAGAAGAGTTTATACAACCACACAGTCAGTAGAGTGTACTGTTGTTAAATTCTTTTCCATTTCCACATGTAACACTATTTTTACCATTTAAGACAACAAGCCTGTGATTTACATGAATATTTACAGATGACAGAATTATTTCCAAAATTCTATCTGGCTAGGCTGGCAGCTTTCACCTGTCTTCACAGATGTCATGCAGTTTCTATCTGGAATTAGGCAGAAGCTGATACAGTGTGCTCATATTTTCCCAGTTTTTCTAAAAGAACACGAAACATGATTTAGTTATTCCCTTAGGAAAGTGAATATCTATTTTTAATAGTTTTTGGTTATCACAACCTACCGTTCAAAGTGCATACATTAATGATAAAGTTGTACTTTGAGAACTTCAGGCATGAATTAATGAGCTGGGATTTTAAGATATGAATTTACTGAGCCCCAGTCAAATACCACATCTGGCAAATTAAAACCGAACGACATTTTTTCATTTACCTGGCGAGAATAAGAAACATGAAACATACACAAGAACTCTCCCTGTCAGAACGGGATGAAAGAGTTAAGTGTTACAGCAGCTGAATTGTGGCTAATTTGTTCAAATGACATTTCTTACTTTTTTAAGTGCAATAGTCATAATGTAGCACACTGATCTCCTACACACAATATACAAGGTTCAATCCTGAACTCCAGGCAATGCTTGTGTAGAGTGTGCATGTTCTCTGAGTCTCTGTGGGGTTCCTCCAGTCCCGTAAAAATATGTTTCCAAATCAAACACTTCCAAGAATGAAGTTTGTGAGAAACAGCACAGACTCTCTAGCTGCTTATGGGTTGAGTATGTGTGAATTAGCTTACATAAATGGAAAAGTTAACAACTGTATCTTCATTACAAGATTAGAAGAAGAGACTAAAGAATGTAGATTAAGTGAAGGGTAGTGCTTTCTTTTCATTTCTTCAAGTTTAACATGTTAACAATGAAAGGGGAGTGCAGAAGGCAGCACAAATGGTGGTTTTGTAGGGTGCTATGAGGGCAGCAGCTGGGTTCCCCTCTTTTTTTTTTTTTAAACAAAGAAATCTCGCAGTTCAGTAAACTCATACCGCAAGATTGGTTTACTGGAAAATGACACAGCTGAAATGATACTCTTTTGATAAGGAAGATGTAAAATTACAAGATGTTCAGACAGTACATTCAGACTGACCTTGATCAGGTCTAAGTAATTAACTTTTCAAATTGCACAGAAAGTTAGCTTGAGAGAAATGAAAATGCTGTTAAAACTGAATTCCCCTCCAGCAGCATTAAATTTAGAAAATACTGAATATAAAATTAGAAATCTACTTGCTTTTTTTTTTTTTAAAAGGTAGTCAGGTTATTTAAAAGAAAGATACTCAATCTGGTACACTGGACCTGATAAAGGCACGTGGATAAATTCACGATACCAGACCAATATTCCAAATAATAAAATCTTAAATATCACACATGGTGTTACACAGGATTAAGCACCTTCATTCCCCAACAGGGAACTTCATCAGAATAGACCATCCTTTCCAACAAACACTTAACACCTTGCCCATACAATTAATTACATCATAAAAAAATCAATTGCCCCCTAGCTAATTAATATTTAAAGAACATATTTGACCAATATAACAAATAGATATATAAACTGTTTGTAAAAAAAAAAAAAAATCACACACACACACACACACACACACACACACACACACACACACAATATAAAATAATTTATACAAGAAAACATTTACCATTAAAGAAAAAAAAATGGAATATGTATATTGTATGCATTTTATGTTTCCAACTTGTTGCACCCAGTGTAGTAAAATGTATATTACTGATATCCCCACAGACCCCTTTTTTGTTTTTTGTACTCAGTACTTTAAAGCTCTCCTTTTTAATGCTGGGACAATGGAGTAGTGCTCATTTAGACCAGGGGAGGTACAGGCAACCAATCTCAACTGCCACATAAGTTCCCTATACTCAAAACTGGTTTCCCAGTCCCCACCCCTGTCAAAGACTTTATCCTGCTCCAACACCCACAACTTAAAACTACTCCGAATACAACACAGAGTGTTTATATAAGGCATTAGTCTTTACCCTTGCTGATCTCATACATGTGTTCGTAAATTCTGTTTCAGTTTTCTCTCAGTTTTCCCCACGTAGTATGAAAAACACTCCACACAATAAGCCAAGTAAGCCATCCCTTTAGTATAGCAACTATAATATCCAATTGCTATTAATCTATCAAATGTACCCCAAAATTGTAATTCCGACAAAACAGAAATATAGGGACACATCCCACACTTGAAGATACCCTTTTTCCTACTGTTCTCCTTACAATACAAGGTAACTTCAAAATATTTTTTCAAGTTTGGTTCTCTTCTAAAATAAAATTTCACAGTCCTAGAGAACACATCCAAACTGCTGGGCATACTAGAAGAGAGATACCAATACCTCCAAATAATATTTTTAACTTTGTGTATCTCCATGAAAGATCAGTCACAAAATATAATTCGTGGCCATGACCTACATCTCAACCTTTCCCTACCAGATGTCCACTGGGGGCCCATCTTGGTCATCACCCACCAGTAACTCAGTCATAACATCTTCCCTAGGAATCAACAAAGGAATGTATATTGTACCCCACCCATTCAAAATGTTATCTTTGATAGAATTCACCAAATCTTTGGGGTAACCCCTAATCACAAAAGGTCCCTAAATAAAATTAAGTTAATTGACTAGGTCATCCTTCAGAGTGGTCATAGGGGTGGCCCTCACCATTTGCTGCTTAATGATGTTCCTTTTCAAAAAAAAATGGGTGGTTACTTTGGAAATATAGCTAGGAATTGGAGAAATGTTCTTTCCTATACAAAGTAGATACACATCTACTATTGATAACATCCTTCCTAATCTTTACATCCAGGAAATGCATAACAATCAATCCTACTTGGTGACAAAATTCCAAAAATTCTGTGGTATTGTTAATATAATCTACAAAGACCTCAATATAATTCTTAACAGCCTTTCCAAATGATAAAAAATATCATCCAGGAAACAATAATATACTCTTATGTTATCATAAAATGGGGAAGAAAAAAAGTAAATGTTGTTCCCAATATAACAGGACTATATTAGCAAACACCGTGGCACAAGAGGCCCCCATAGTTACACCATCCATTTATTTATAACATTCGACCTGAAAAAAAAAGTTATTGTTAAGCACTAATTCCACATTTTCCAAGATTAACCTTAAGTCCTGTTGGGACAAAAAGCCAAAATCTAGAAGGGCCTCTTCAAACCAGACCAAACCAATGTTATGTGGTATAACACTAAAATAAAAATCTTTGATGTCAATAGTTACAAACACATTATCGGAATTAAATTAAATTCCCCCTATTTTATTTAAAAGGTCCCAAGAGTTTGAGAATATGCTGATGTAATCCATAAAATGGTTTCAGTTATATCAACATAAATAGCCAGGGGTCGGGTTTTTGAGCCATAATTAGGTAGGGACCAATTTGTTTTTTATGATGTAATTAATTGCATGGGCAAGGTGTTATTTAAGTGTTTGTTGGAAATGATGGTCTACTCTGAAGAAGTTCCCTGTTGGTGAATGAAAGCGCTTAATCCTGTGTGACTTTATCCAGGTGCCTTTATTGGGTCCAATATGCCAGACTGAGTATTTTCTTGGTTTTGTTGAGAAAATGTTTGTCTCAGTCTTTCCACTGGTTTTTACTGGTATTTAAAAGAAAGATGTTAAAGGTAACTGACATATGGTGATTGGTGTTCACACTTGGTACAGAAATAGAGAGAACACTGAAGTATCAGTGCATTTTAACTGCTAAAACTAGCAATAATATGCACCTTAGCATGAGTCCCCTTATTTTAGAGTGGAAAATATCTGAGAGAACAGTTGTCAGGTTTGATGAGCAGTTCTTATGTGCAGTAGTAATGCTGTGTTCATGCAAATGTATAGTCTTTGTTTTGTGTGTGTGTTAAGTGGACATGGGAAGATTACAGGTATTTTAACTGTATGGAAATACGTGACATGAACTCAATCAAAGCTGTAAAATGACAACTATATAAACATTTCTGGCACTTAGAAACGATGCATAAAATGCTAGCAGAAGTGCCATGCCTTACATGCGAGGCTAAAATTAAAATACAAGTGCTATATTGTCAATTTTAAAATGGAATGTAAACTGTCTTACAAAATAGAAAAGCACTAAGTACTGAATTACATAAAGAAAATCTAGACAGCAAACTGTCATGTTGCAGGAGACACACCTGGGTAGAAATTAACATGGGTTTGATAAAAAGAGAATTCCAGTGTGGATATTCAGCAGAAAATTAGGGACAAAGGAAAACGGAATGTTATATTGATAGGAAGAAGGTCTCTAATTTTGGCAGAAGTGGAAAAGAAAAAAAGATAATAGAAAATCTGTGGCAGCGAGGGGATATGGGTAATGAAAATGTTTGCTTTGATATGCATCTATATTACTCTTAAGACTGCGGTCAGAGAACTTAGAGAATTTTGGAATAAGTAATACATTTTCAGCTCAGTATTTTAATTTACATGTAGAGACTTAAATTGTATGTGTTACAATGAGCATGTCTCAGGAAGGTCTAGAATGTAAAACTAGAGAAAGCAAATTTAAAAAAAAAATGCATGAGAGTATTCAGTATGAGAAATGTTATTTCAGTAGCAGCAGTTTTAAACAGAATACATGTACACTATTTTCCAAGACAGAATAATTGGGGTAGGCAGGACAAAAATGATGTCATGGGAGCATGTACATTTGGCAGAATGCTTTGAGACCCATCCATTAACGATAGCAGACCATGTACCCATAAAACTAAAAATAAAGATGCAAAGCTAAAAGTAATGCACTGGTGTTTTCCAGCATATTTTTATAAAAGGAGGAATTCAAGTAATGGACACTGCATAAACTTCCAAGAGTTATTAGAGAAGAGAAGATGGTATTTCTGTTGAAGTTTGGAAGTTGGCAAAAAAGGAAGTGATAAAGGTTTTGTTCAAAACATTAAAACTGGGTGGGGGTATCAGCATCTGAAAAGAAAGAAGTGACTATTACCCAAAAAAGGGTAAAGACCCTTCAGATCCAGCTTTAAATGGACCCACTTAAATTAAGATTATATAATGTTTATGCCTACAATAGCTAAGAAAACTGCAAAGGTGTTACCAAAATTGAGATTTGGATCCGTGTGATTTTATGGAGAGGATACAAACGTTTAACAAGTGAATAATGATGATCCCGAGGGAAAGCAGTGAAGAACGTTTTTATTGTTGGTGGGGGGGGATACAAACGTTTAACAAGAGAATAATGATGATCCCGAGGGAAAGCAGTGAAGAACGTTTTTATTGTTGGTGGGGGGGATACAAACGTTTAACAAGAGAATAATGATGATCGAGGAAAGCAGTGAAGAACGTTTTTATTGTTGGTGGGGGGGATACAAACGTTTAACAAGAGAATAATGATGATCCAGAGGGAAAGCAGTGAAGAACGTTTTTATTGTTGGTGGGGGGGGGGGATACAAACATTTAACAAGAGAATAATGATGATCCAGAGGGAAAGCAGTGAAGAACGTTTTTATTGTTGGTGGGGGGGATACAAATGTTTAACAAGAGAATAATGATGATCCAGAGGGAAAGCAGTGTAAGAACATTTTTATTGTTGGTGGGGGGGGGGGAATACAAATGTTTAACAAGAGAATAATGATGATCCTGAGGGAAAGCAGTGAAGAACGTTTTTATTGTTGGTGGGGGAGGGGGATACAAACGTTTAACAAGAGAATAATGATGATCCCGAGGGAAAGCAGTGAAGAACGTTTTTATTGTTGGTGGGGGGGATACAAACATTTAACAAGAGAATAATGATGATCCAGAGGGAAAGCAGTGAAGAACGTTTTTATTGTTGGTGGGTCTTCATGCAGAGAAAGCATTTGATAGACTCCACTTGGAGCAGTGGCTGCCTGTGTTCACTGACAGAATAACAGGGTTAGACAGAAGGATAAATGATAGGAGAATAACAGGGTTAGACAGAAGGATAAATGACAGGAGAATAACAGGGTTAAACAGAAGGATAAATGATGGGGCAAATGCGTGAATTAAGGTGAGAGGGTTCCTCTCTAACAAGCTATGACTAAACAGAGGAACAAAGCAAGGGTAGCCCTTTTGTTATTTACTTTATATATAGAAAGACACTAACTAAGAAATGAAGGGACTCACAAATTCAAGGATATAACTGGTACGGTAATCAAGAAGTGTTGGTTTTATTCACATATATTACTTTGTACTCAACAAATCCAGCAAGAGGGTGCTCTGGAACATTTCTGAGCGAGTTTCAAGTTCTTTTAGGACATAAAATAAATGAAGATAAGACAAAGGCTATAGCAGGAAACTGTATTTACATGTGAAATGGTTTAAACAATATTGGTACTTATGAAGACATGATGAGATGAAATATTTTGGTGCATGGATTAATAAAATTATTCCATTACGGCAGCTAAAGATACATGAAAAGAAACTAAAAAATAATATCAAACTTGAGAAGCTGGAAGCTCTTGATTATGGCTATGGATAGAAAGACACAAGAAGTGAAAGGGTTTCTTGTCCCTTTATTTTCATATACAGGTCAGGCATCCATTTACCAACCTACAGAGAAGCTATGCACCATAATTAATAAAGAGATGAAGACATTTACTTTGGAAGGAAGATGGCAAGAGCCGAGTGGGAACATTATGACTTTCCTTATAGAACAGGGTAGTGTAGGATTGCTTGAATTTAAGGGATATTTTCAGTTACAGAATTAAGGCACATAAACATAAGTTGAATGTTATAAATCAAAGTGGAACAGAGTGATGGTAAAACAAGGAAAGTAACAGAAGTTAGGACAGAGTACGGTTTTGGATGAAGGTTTGTTTAACAAAATAACAACCACATCGAATATTAATTTTAATAAGGTAGCAGGACGTACTCCAAGAACCAAACCAACATGAGAATGGAGAAAACAGATTTTACTAATAGGGATGACTGCAAGTAGGGTATACAAAGTAAGCAAGCAGAGGATGGAATTTACTGGAGAAAATTAACGAAGGAGCTAAGGTTCTGGGCGGAAAAAACTAGTGAGGGAAAGGTCAACATTGGGATGAGGACAAGCAGAATTTGGACTGCAGCTTACAGAATTCCTTCCCAACCAGGGATTGATAACAAAATACAAGCAAACAGAAAGGGACGGGTGATTGCTAAATTAAATTAAAGACCACCTCTGGTACAGTTTTTATTCGAGTCTAGAACACATGATGCAGTTAGAAATAGGTAATTAGTTGGGCATATAAAAAAATTGTACAACTACAAGAATCAGTTAGAGGGTGTTATAAAAAATTGGGAATGAATGAATGGAAATACAATATACAAAGAACAGTGGGGGGGACATCTGTACAGCTCCCTAATACGCAGCAAAGTCCAGAAAGTTTAGGATTGTTAAAGGGAAGTTTTTGCACATTTTTTTTTTTTACCCCAAGCAGACATCTGTACAGCTCCCTAATACGCAGCAAAGTCCAGAAAGTTTAGGATTGTTAAAGGGAAGTTTTTGCACATTTTTTTTTTTTTTTACCCCAAGCAGACTTCAGCGAATTTTTGTTCCCCTCAGATAGAGTACTGGAAATGTGATGGGAAACAGAGGTAATTGGAAACATGTTTTTTGAGACTGTAAAAGGTTGGCAGTTTTTAGAAACTTCCTACAGAGTACTTGGAAATGTTGGGGAAGCAAATGGCTGTAACTGAAAAAAAAATTCTTCTGAGCAGGGATATAAAATCCAAACTTTTCAGACAGAATAATTACCCTTGCTACTGACTGCTTTCAATTACTAAAACCAGCTGTAAATGAAGTACATTGTTAAGGAGATAAAAAGTGGTAATGAGAGCTTTACAAAAGGGAAGGAGCAAGCTACATAGAAATAAATGGAATCTGTGGGAGCAGCACATGCAGAATAATGATCAGGGGGAGACGAAGGAGTAGCACATGCAGAATAATGATCGGGGGGAGACAAAGGAGTAGCACATGCGGAATAATGATCGGGGGGGAGACAAAGGAGCAGCACACGCAGAATAATGATCGGGGGGAGACGAAGGAGTAGCACATGCGGAATAATGATCGGGGGGGGGAGACGAAGGAGCAGCACATGCAGAATAATGATCGGGGGGGGGACAAAGGAGTGTAATTAACTTAAATTGTTCACTTCCTGCCTTCCCTTAATGTTGAAATGAATGAAAATGCTTAAAAAGAAAATGCATGTAAAATGTTATTTTTCTTCTCTCTTACGGTATATGTACCTTTGTCAATTTTTAAAAAATGCATTTAAAGAAGCTCCTCAGTCTTGCCATTTTTATACAGGTCGGTATAAAAGCACCATGCTGTCTGTCATTTAGTTAAAATTCTAGCAGTTTTCAAACACTAGGCACCACTTCCCTTTTTTAGCTTAACCTTCCCTTTAATAAAACAATCTATTCGCAAACATAATTGATAATCAGATGCCTCAAGTCAGCCTTTAAACCACTAGTGCACAGCTGAGTGGTCTCAGCTCAAGAAAGCAAGCAGATCCAGCAACAGTGAAGGTAACCCTGTTCTTGTTCAACTTTGACCCCAAACTCTCATCTGATGCAGTGTCCCAATCTCCTTTTAGTCCAGGCTTCTAAAGTTCAGAACAAAACCAAAGAAAAGTTTAAAAACTGATAATGTCAACTAAGTTAGCCTGGGTAATTAAACTGTTGGTGCTAATATGTGGCTCTCACCATATGTACTGTCAAACTTGGAGAATAAGCCATGTTGGCAGCAGAGAGAAGACAAAGCACTGCTACTGCCCAGGCAACTTGGGAATACATTAGTGGTTTGGGGGGGAACTGACAGCATAGTTAGAAGGATGGGATAGCCTAACCTGTGTGTGTGTGTGTGTGGGGGGGGGGGGGGGCAGATCCTGACCAGCACAGGCTAGAAGTCTTGACAAGATTACTAGCAGAAGGGCAGAATGGTGTCAAAGGGGGCAGTATAAGGAAGTGGCAGAGACACTCAATTCAGTGACTGTAGCCCTTGTAGGTCATGAACAAGCTGATAAGGGGCACAGATGGTCCCTATGGCAAGGAAGGTACCCACATCACCAACCATAAGGAGGAGTTACAGCCTTACATACATAATAGTGCTCTATCAACTTTCTTGGGTGGCACAAGACATGGAACCTTGTTGGCTAGGCTTACTTAGGCCCTTTGGCTGACAGCGTAGTACCTACCTATTAAGGTGCCCACATCACCACCCATACGGAGGAACTAGAGCCTTACACACATAACAGTGCTCTATGAAGGTGCCCACATTACCACCCATGAGGAGGAGTTACAGCATATTATGAATGTAAGGCTCTATGTCAGGATGCCATCAAGAGCACCAAACTCACCAATGTTTACTTGGACGATGACCCCTCCAGATAACTCTTGCCCTACAGGACCTGAAGGGAAATTACTCAAGAGAACAAATGGGCTCAAGTTACATATGGGTGGCTCAATGGTCAGCACAGATGTAACTTGTTATGGTTAAGTAACATGTCTTTAAACAAAACGTTGTTTACAGACCAAAAACCAGACTGCAGTCTCCACTCATCTGTCTCATGCAATGTAGGATCCATTTCATCAAATTTTTCTGCAGCCTTAGAAGAACCCAACTACCCAGGTACCTATCCATCCACAAAGGAGAAAGTACAGAAGTACAGTTGTTTAAGTAAACTTACCATAACAGAAGATTTCTGGCCAATGAATGCTGCAATAGCCTTGGCTATAGGGATTATATCCTCCAAGGATATAATAGCCAGGAGCTTTTGAAGCTTTACAGCACGTTCCACAAACCAAAATTGTTTGGTAGCTCAAGCTGAGCTTACTAAAAAAAGACCGGTTTGGCACCAAGGTTTTCAGAGGTATCCTGCCAGCAAAGAGAGAGGGGCTGAACCCTGAAAGGATAATGTTAGAACAACAAAAAAAAATAATGTCCTCACTCTGGCATAACCCCCCCCCCCAAAAAAAAAAACAAGGGGGATGGAGGGCAGGAGTAGCTACTGCAGCGGTGATCATTTGAACATCTACTGTTATGGTAAGTGCAAACAACTGTGCTACTTTCTTCATATTGATCACTGCTGCAGTAGCCTTATCTATATGGGAAGATTACCACAGCTTAGAATAAATGGGAGGTGAAAGAAGGGTCCAGGAGCCCCTGGAGAAAATTTCTAAAAACCTTAACCTAGACCTGGAGAAGGAATCTAGCTTGTAGTGCTTTACGAACGGTATACATAGAGGACCGTGTTGCTGCTACTTCTAGAACACTTCTCGAGTCCACCTCCTTCCAAAAAGCTACAGATGAAGCCAAAGCCATGGTAGAATGTGCCTTGGGCCTGCCTGGAATAGTTTTCTTTTTATTTCCACCACAAGTAATAGCCTGACACAGACATTTAGAAATATTCTGATTTTACACAGGTTGTCCCTTCTCAAGAGAGAGAGGAGAACCTGATCAGAAGTTCTGAGAGATGCAATTCTGTCAAGAGAAAATGTGACTTGTCTGTTGATATCAGAGTATGAAATAGCTGTTCTTCCTCATTTTGGGTCTCAGGGATGATCACAGGCAGATGGATAGTTTGGCTAAAAGTAAACTCAGATACAACTTTAGGCATAAAAGAAGGAATAATTCAAGGAAACCCTGCCTCTGTAGAAAATTAGGTAAAGCCGACTCATCATAACAGTTTGCAACTCAGATACTCTTATTGCATAGATCACAGCAATCAGTAAAAATGTTTTCCATGTTAAGAATCTCAATTCAGTCAGAGGAGCTGGTACAAATGTAGCAAGTGTTAGCGTCTCCAAACACAAAATTAAGATCCCAAGAAGGATTAGTCGATGGTTTTCTTGGTGGTCTCTTATGCAGTACCGCTTTCAAAAACATTTTAACATGGGAATAACTTGAAAGAAGTGGATCCATGAGCAGTCATGCTGAAATGGTCGAAAAATGAACCTTGACAGAGGAATAAAAGGCTATAAGACAGTAACTGACAAAAATATTGTAAAACTATGAAACAATGAGCCCTGAATGGGTGCTGGTTATGTTGTTGCCACAAAACTAGAAAAACTTTTCAATTTGCTACTTTTCTTGAGTCCATTAGTACTTGTTGCACATTCTTAAAAAAAAAAAAAAAGTGCATAAAAGGAATTAAGACCATATCATCCAGGCAGTCAACTGAAATGGACTTGTGTTGGGGTGTATCAACTACCCTTGTTCTTGTGTGAATAGACCCAGTCTGTGAGGAAGCTTGTAGTAATTGCCCATGGCCATTTCCAAAACAAAGGAGAACCATGGTTGGCCAGGCCAAAAAGTAGTCACCACAAAGATCTTGGGGGATTCCTTCTGAACCTAAAAAAAAAAAAAAAAAAAAAAAAAAAGTACCCGGGATATTAGTGAAAAAGCATACAGGAACATACCTGTCCAAGGAAAAGAAAACACATCTGTCTTCCTGGCCTTCTTGCATGGAGTCCTGGAGCAGAATCTTGCCAGCTTTGAGGAACTCCCCACAGATGAATCAAATCTTGAAGAACCACTGATCTAGTTTCTATTCCTGAGGCTCTGTCCTTCTCCTGCCCACAGCTGGATCAAATCTTGGAAGACCCCCTGATCTGGTTTCCATTCATGAGGCTCTGTCCTTCTTCTGCCCACAGCTGGATCAAATCTTGGAAGACCCCCTGATCTGGTTTCCATTCATGGGGCTCTGTCCTTCTCCTGCCCACAGCTGGATCAAATGTTGGAAGACCCCCCTGATCTAGTTTTCATCCATGAGCTCTGCCCTGGTTCTGCTCAGCTTGTCTGCCACACAATTTTGCTCTGATGGAATGTAGGATGCCTATAGAGCGAGACTGCGCTGTGAAGCTATATCCCATTCAAACATGGCTAGCCTGCAAAGAGGGTACAATTCAATTCTCCCTTGTTTGTTCATGTACCACATGCTTGTGATATATCTGTAACAACTTGAAGTCCTGAGGATCAAAGATAATTCAGAGAGAGAGAGAGAGAGAGAGAGAGACATGTGCCCTGATCAGGGCAAGTATCCCTTTTATATTTATGTGATTGTGTCTGCCCTTTATCCCTGCTGAAACTGCTCCTCAAGCAAAGTCTGAGGCTTCTGTGGTGACTGACTGCTTTGGAACACGAAGAGAGGAGGAGAGACCGGGATTTAGGCTATCTGTTGTCTTCACCAAGTGATCTCTATTCTGCCAAATCCCAGCATGGAGATTTCAAAAGATAAAGGGTGTTGGGACCAGAGAGACTTCAAATACCAATGCATCTTACTCATGTGGAGACTTGCCAGGGGTATCAGGAGAATCATAGAAGCCAAGAAACCCCAAATCCTGAGGTATTCCTTCACAGTGACGTTGGAGTGGAAAACCCTAAGCATACATCTAGATCTATTTTCTTCCTCGGGAAGAAAAATTCTTTAAAAACAGTGATGTACCATTCGTACCATCACTAGCCTCCCATCCTTTAAAAAATCACTTTACTCACACCTAACATCCACATGGGAATGTTCCTGCTCCCTCCCCTCTTAACTTATTCTCCATCCCCTTCAGTCTTCCACTTCACATACTTCAAACACCAACTTCCATTTTTTCTCACATCTAGTAACAAACATCCTATTCCCAACTATCTACTTCCTACCTACATCAATTCAACCTCCCACTTTCATCTAATCCTACTATTTTTATCTTCTGAAAACATGGACTTACTAGTACAGTGTTCTAAAAAAAAAAAAAAAAAATTTGTCTATTTAACCACAGTAACTTTAGTTATCTCTTAGAACTAGAATAGCAAATTGTAAATTGTTGCTATCTTTTGTGTAATCTTTATGTTGGAGCTTTTCTCCCCAGGACTCCATTGAAAACGGGCTCTTCTGACCCAATGGATTATCCTGGTTAACCAACTGCAAATAAATAAATAAATGTCTAGTTGACATCCTAGAAAAACAATCCTGTGAGGAGTCGCCCGGAAAGGCTATTGAATATTGTCTTGGAATCACAGCTTCTGTAGGAGATGTTTCAACAAAGAGAAATTGAGATACTTTTTGAAAGACTGTAAAGATAAGCAAAACATATAAATATGGAAAAATGTGGATATCCTGTAGCCGAGTTTATATCACGTTATCGAAAAATGAAAATAGCAAACACTATTTCATTGGCCCTAAAACATCTAAACATAAAAATATCGTACATTCAGAACAGCGAATCTTTTCCCATGGAAAAAATTTGCTGCTCCGAAACACATACACAAGCACATCAAACAAGCAGCAACCACACACATACACTTAAATTCCTACATCTAACGCTACACTAAACTTAACATACACTACTATCTACCCACTTACCTTAACCCAAACCCTAAGGTCAGTCACTATTGCACACTCGCCTAACCCGCGTCCTAACCCTAACTCACTTAAACCGCCCCTAAGCCTAACGTGCAAACAATCGCACACTTACCCGAACCCAACCCGTAACTTTCCACCACAGCACTAAGAATAGCAAAGCCACAGAAATGGCCAACTGAATTCTTTCCCCGAGGAAAGAATTTGCTGTTCTGCAGCTTCGCTTTTTTTAGCATTCGCTGAATAGTGTTCGATATCAGAACATTCGAAGTTTTAATACTTCAATGTTCTAACATAGACCCCTGTAGCCTACAATGAGCTATAACTGAAGCCTTTGAAAACACTCTTGGCGCAGTGAATAGTGTAAAGGGTAAGGCGGAGAACTGATGAGGTAATCCAGACACATAAAACCTTAAGAAACATCTGAAATCTGGATGAACAAGGATGTGATGAAACATCTGAAATCTGGATGAACAAGGATGTGATAAGTATCTTTTAAATGTGATGTTACCAGGAAACTTGAAAGAAAGAAGAGTAACAGGTTGTTAAGTGATATTTTGAAATTGGGCATCATCACAAACAAGTTTAAGGAAGAAAAATCCAGAACTGATCTCAAAGTGCTTTATTTCTTTGGCACTAAAAACATCCTTGAATAAAACTCCTTTCCCTGCTGGAAAGGGGGAACTGGTTCCATCACTCCTTGGGACAGCATGTAACAAAACATAAGTGGACAGAGAGTCTGGTCTAGAGGATAAGGAATCATCCATTGGAAAGGAGGAATATCCTCCCGCTGCCATCAGTAACCTTGACGGATGATCTTCAGAACCCATTTGTCTGAAACTATCTCTTGCCAAATAGAAAACAGGAGGTTCAGATAAAAGGAGATGCCAGGGAGAGAGGAGGAACCAAGTCTCTTAAATAATCATTCTGACTTACTGGACTGTCCTGGTTTTGGAAGTTTTCAGAATTCTTCTTGGAAACCCCTTGCCATTTCTTCTTAAAGATCTCTTTATCTGCATTTTGTTTACGTTGTTTCTTACCAAATCTGAATAAGGAGTTAGAGAATATCTTGTAAAATTTGAAAAAGGAGAGCAAACAAATGTCCCTTTTCACAGTTTTTGATCACCTCTGAAGCAGAGGGGCCAAAAACTAAATCTCTATCCAAAGGAAACATTTAAAAATCTCACTTTTAACATTTTATTTAAATTAGATTACCAGGATAATACACTGATCTCAGTGGATCATTTGCAGGCACAGTCTGGGTGAAGAGGATTAGATAAGAAATGAAAAAAACATTTGCAGATACAAGGATGTGCTAACAACAAATATATACATATTTACAGATGCAACACTATGCTACAACATTCAGTTTAAGAAGCAGTGTCGAAACATTGATGGAAAAATGAAATTATAGTTAGAGCTTTATGGATAAGATGCAGCCATAATCACTGAAATGGCTTATGCTGCAGGAATAGCATCATATCATTACATAGAGAGGTATGAAGACATTAGAAGAGAAAGTGAGAATGGCTACAAGAAAAGAGAACATGGGGAGAAGGCAGAGAAAAGGTGTGAGAGGCATGCAGAGGGAAGAGGAGTAAGGAGAAGTGTGAGGGAGATGGAATGAGAAGAGGAAAGTAGGAGGAACGAGGGGCAGTAAGTAAAAGGAATGACAAGATGAGATAAGCAAGGATGAGACAAGGATAAAGGGATGCGTGACAGAGTTGCAGGGTTCAAGTAATGTGACCCAAGTGAGTGCAGCTGCTCTTTGTTTGGGTGAAGAGATATTCCTTAAGTCCAAGTACTTTTGGATCTCTTGGTTTGAGAGAGGAATACAGATGTATAGTTTAGGGCCAAGATAAAGAATGCATGGTCAGTGCAATAAAATTTACTTTCTGGAGTTAGTAGGGTGGGTTGTGACAGAGATATCCCTGAAATTATATGTGGGGGGAGTTTGCTAAAATGTTTGAGTGAGAGGGGACGATGTCTCAGGGGAAAGGGCTTTCTGAACTAGTGACCCTGGCAGGAGACTGGCTTTCAAAATGCACAGAAGTAATTTAGCTTTGGCGAGAATTAGGTTATGTTCATAATGGGGAGTTAGTAATGAACAGGCAGATTTTTCTGGAGATAGTTTGTAAGGTCGTGGCATCCTTCTTTGAGGCTGCAGCTATAATGGGTAGTCCATATTCAAGTTAAGAATAAGACTATTCCTTTGCCTATGGCATCTTTGGTTGGCTTGGACACAAGAAGAGCTAGATGGTTTGCCCAGAACAGCAGTGTGTTGATCGTTTGAATGTGTAGTTGAAAGTTGACCGACTGGTCTAGCCAAATGCCACTGTATTTGACAGATGTGGTAGTTTCTATGGTAGTATCATTAATATCTTTAATGTCAAGGAAGCTGGGTGCTTTGGCTATTTTTTGGTTGGTTCCAGTTCCCACTGCTTTTGTTTTCTGAGGGACAGAGTACATGTTTCAGGCCTATTAGCCACAGGTTGAGGGTTTTGAGGTAATCTTGGAGCAGAGTTTGTATAATACAGTGGCATTTTACATGTAGATGACCATGGGATCTGCAAATATAGTTAATCAGAAGATGACCATATGGGAGATGGTTGACACGGAAAAAAGCAGAGGGACTAAAATTGAACCCTGGGGGACTTCTTTCATGAGAGCAGATGTTTCGGAGGTGGTGGTGCTCACTTTCACATTGAGGGATCTGTTAGTGAGGAAATCATATTATGTGGAAGGTTCTGAGAATGCAGCCACGGAAACCTCCTCAAAACAGTACCAGAGACCATAACCCTTGAAATATCACAGTTATACATACACTGTATATGAGTAATGAGTTCTATAATAGAAGAAACTATATAATTTAAAGCAGACTTTTCATCACAAGAAGAAACTGCAGATAAACAAACATTCCTCATACTTTCACAATTGGTCAGGTCAAAGTTAACATACGAGCCAGACAATTAAGAATTCTGAAAATTAAAATCGCAGAAGTACATATTTTTCCCCATACTTATCAGAAAGAGTAGGACTGGAATTAACCAAGTGTTTCACAGCAGAAGGATTAACTAAAGCTATAGCTGCTGGATCAGGTTTGGGAAGAGTGTGTAACAGTTCAAGACTGAGGTACTTTTATACATCTATTTGCATTTTTAGGGACAGCTGTATGTCAGGAAAATTGTAAGCAGTAACACACACATCCCCTCATGGCAGGAAAAACTGGAGGAATATGTGAAGGTTCTGGAATGTCCTTATGTAACAGCTTACAGTATTTTCTGAGGGACTGAGAAACCTCAGTGTTCTCCCACTGCAAACACTGGCACATTCTAGAAATAGTATCAGAGAAGGAGAAACCCGCACAGGGAGAATCAGCAACAGAGCTCTCCTCAGAGTCTACATCAGGAATCTGAGGAGATACTTAAAGATGGTAAAGACCCATCAGACCCAGCTTCATATTAGGCTCATTTCAATTCTAAACCATTTTAATAAAGTGTTTACGTCTATAATGGCTAAAAGAATGGCAAAGGTGATGTTGAAATTGACAGCTATGGATCAATGTGGTTTTGTGGCTGGGAGGCATACATCTGACAACATTAACGTAAGAAAACACCATTGTTGTTCTTGGTCTAGATGCAGAGAAAGCATTCGAGAGCGTAAGCTGGGTTTTGTGAGCAGGACAATGGAAGCATTTTCATTCCCTGATAAAATTATAAGGTTGATTAGGAGGATATACCAGGGACTAGAGGTGAAAATTGAAGTGGATGGGTTCCTCTCTAATAATTTCCATTTCAGCAAAAGAACCAGGTAGGAGTGTTCTCTTTCCCCTTTGTTATTTGCGTTAAATTTAGAACCACTGGAAAAGGAAATTACGGACTAGGAAATTCAAGGCTATAATTGGTAGGTTGGTTAAGAAAAGCTGGCTTTATTTGCAGATGATATTATTTTATACCGGATGAAACCAGAAAAGGACATTTTAGTGTTGTGGGACATTTTAAAACACACAGTTTCAAGTCTTTTTGGTATACAAAATTATTGAAGACAAAACAAAAGCAATAGCTTGTAAACTACATGCCCATACAAAGAATTGGTTCAAAAATACCCATATTTATGAGGACATGATAAAATACAGTATGGATTAAAAATTATTCTGGTGTGGCAGCTAAGGATATGTGAAAAGAGACTAAACAAAAGAGAATACAAAAACTGAGGAAATTGGAAGCTCTGTTTTATGGACACAGATAGCAAGATACAAGCAGTTAAAATGTTTTTAGTCCCTTTAGTTTTATACACAGGTCAGGCATATTTTAAATCAACCAGAGTTGTTGTTGTGGACAGCAATTAAGAGTTGAAAGACTTCAGCTGGCAGGGTAAGACGGCAAGAGTCAAGTGGGATAAGCTGATCCTCCCAATTAAACAAGGTTATTTGGGATTACCTGATTTGGAAGAGTATTTCAGAGTTTCACAGTTAAGTCTCCTATACACACAGCACTAGCAGAGAGCTACAATTCAAAGTGGAAAGAGCTGGAAACAGGGAGGAAGCTCAAGACACATGAAGAGACATATTCTGGACACAGATCTTAAAGAATAACAACGATATAGACTATTATATTTATAAAGTAGCAGAAAGCATTCTAAGAACTAAGCCAACACAGAAATGGAGAAAGGAGATTCTGCTAATAGGGATGACTGCAATAAGGGATATGGACAATAGGCAAGAGGGGGCTGGAATTTACTGGAGAAAACTACGTAACAAAAGGTATTGGGAGCAAATAATTAGAGATGGAAAGGTAACAAAATGGGAACAAGCCCAATAACTTTATTTGGACTGCAGGCTAGAGATTGCCTATATTCTGATATCAATCCCTTACAGGGAAGGTAAAGAGAAATTAATAAAGGGATCCAAAGCAAAAGACCAGCACTGGTAGAGTTTTTAATAGAATCTAGAACATTAGCTGCTGTTAAAAAAGGGATAATTAGAATATATAAACTATTGCACAAAAACTTCTTTCTTCTTCTTCTTTTGGCTTTTCCCGGTTAGGGGTCGCCACAGCGGACCATCTGTCCGCTCATGATTGGCAGTGGAGTTTTACAGTATCGACCTGCCAGCCCGGTGCCCAACCTTCTACAGAAGGCACAATATTGCACAAAAACTATAAGAATAAATTAGAGGAAGTTAGAAAGGATTGGGAAGAGAGATTTGATAAACAATTCACAAAGAAACAATGGAGGATACATGTATTACTCCCAAACATGCAACAAAATCTAGAAAATATAGGACCTTTGCCTGGAAGTTTACATAAGTATTGTATACCCCAAGTAGACTCCAAATAATGTTTCTTCAAGTAGATAGCAAATATTGCAGGTGTAATGGGGAAGAAAGAGGTAATTGAGAACATATTTTTGGGAGTGTAATAAGTTGGCAGACTTAAAAAAAAATCCCTGAAGACCACTCTATCAGAAATACTGGATGAGAAAATTGTAACAGAGATAAAACAACTGAACTGAGATCTTTAGAAAAAGGTAGGAGCAAATACATAGGAAAAAATATGGGGATGGGGGCACTGGTTAAACCAGCTACACGTATTATTTGTGATGCTTATATACTGCTTTTTTGTAACTTATGTGCTGTAATATTGTTTATGTATTGCAATTGTTTCTGTACTGGTGCTTTTCTCCTCGTGTCTCCATTGAAAATGGGCTCCTGACTCAGTTGGACCAACCCAGTTAACAAATGTCAAATAAATAAAATAAATTAAAAAAAAAAATGGGAATTGTGGGAACAATATATACAAGGGAGGGAGGAGTTTTAAATGGTGGCAGGACTTAAATAAGCTATGCAACGTTTGAGTCAGAAAGATCAGGTTTATTATAAGTGATGTATAATGTTTGCAAGTGGGAGTGTGTCAGTATGGTTTGTCATGTAAAATGCTTGCGATTAGGATTGTGTCCGTGTGGTTTGTTTTTATTATATAAACGTATGACTGCTTATATCATAAAAGTGATGGTTTAATAAAGATGTTTCCCGTTTAAAAAAAAAGGCAGGAATTGAGTAATTTATGCAATATTGCTTAGGTTATATAATAAATAGCAACATATGTGAAATTCAATGTTTATGTTAATACAGTTTGATTATTTTTATATGAATGTAAATTTGCCCATGTCACAAGTGATAATCCAATAAAGGTGTTTGGGGAAAAAAAATACTGAAGGAGATAATTGGTACAACTGCCAAAAGGATTTTTTGATCTATGATACGGAATCAGAACTGCCTAAACATAGTAAGGCCTTGCTGAATCCAATTATGGCGGCTGCAAAATAGCAATTACTAGAAAATGGACATCGACATCTAAACCAGCCTTACTAGAAATAGTGAATACAGTAGCAGGCATAAAACAACTGGAAAGGGATCTTTAGAAAAGAGTAAGCATGAATTACATAGAAAAAGGGAATTCTGGGAAAATACATGAATAATGTTTTGGAGGAGGAATGAGGTTTAAAAAAGGGTAGGATTTGAATGAGCTATGTAATGCTTGGCTGACAATGACTGGATACATTATACGTATGTATAATGTTTAACTAAAAATACATTAATATGGGTTGTTTTCATTTATCTACAAGTATGATTATTAAATTATCATTTATGATATGCAAAGCTATAGAACGCATCATCATGAACCTTATAAACAAAGACATAGGGAATCTCCAAACTCTGGATCCCACACAGTTTGGTTTTGTGAAGGGTAGATCATGCCTGCACAACCTGGTTGACTTCTTTGAGTCAATCACTAGAGCTGTGGATGAAGGCAAGGTGGTTCATACAGCCTACCTTGATCTGGCTAAGGCCTTTGATACCATTCCCCACTCAGGAATCATAGAAAAACTCACCAAGCTAGGCATCAACTCCTGTATCACTAGGTGGGTTGCAAACTGGCTCACAGATAGAACCCACAGTGTAGCGGATTCCAACTCAGACTGCCGAACAGTCACGAGTGGAGTCCCACAGGGTTTGGTCCTGGGTCCTCTCCAGTTTGGTATCTACTTTGCCGAATTCCAGGCCAACATGAAGGGACTCTAGCTGACAAAGTTTGCAGATGATAGCAAGTTGGGAGCTATTATTAACTCCCCAAGTGATGCTGACATCCTACAGAAAGGCCTCACTGAGACCAATGACTGATGTCAGAACCATGGCCTTAAGCTCAATGCCAAAAAATGTGTAGTCATCCCCTTTGGGAAAGACCCAGTTCCCATGAATTACCACATCGATGGTAGTCCACTGAACACAGAAGGGGTTAGAGATCTGGGAACACAGGTTGACAGCAACCTCTCTTTTGACCACCACATTACCATTGTAGTCAGAAAGTCCTTCTATGTGGCAATCTCATTACTAAGGGTTTTGCATCCAGGAAGAAAGACGTCATTGTCTCCATCTACTCTTCCCTCATTAGGCCAATCATAGAGTACAATGCACCATTTGGCATGTACCTTACTAGACACCTGCAACAACTGAAGGGGCCGCAAAAGTACCTCACAAACAGGATCATAGGCCTTAGACACTTGTCCTATATGGACAGACTCTAAAACCTACAACTATTATTTGTCTCATATCGCCTAGAGGCGAGCTCTACTTGACTTACAAAGCCATGTCTAACCCAGCTCTGTTAGAAATGCTACATCTAAAGAAATCTCAATCCCTGCTCACCACACACTCCAGACCTCAACGTCATTACCACAATCAACAGAACATACTGGAGGGATAGGTTCATAATCCAGAGACTGCCTATGCCATGGAATAGATTTCCCATACATGTCAAGCAGAGCACCTCGCTGACCCTCTTCAAGAGAAATCTTGACAAGTGGATGGGAAATAGAAAATTCACCCTGGGGATCACTCCAGTGGCTCTACTCAACAGAGGTAATGGGAAGTAAGGTTGGGTGGCATGATGCCAGGGTAATTCTATGGGTAGGCTTGTAAAGGCTCCAGGGCCATTAGCCTAGTACACACCTATGAGCCTATGACATAGGCAAAGATATTTTTGGTTTTAAAAACTGGAAATTTTTGGAAAATTCATGCAGACAAATGGTTTGGAATGGGGTTTAAGAGAAGGCAGTCACTGAATAATTTATATAACGCTGCTTCACCACATCACCACCACTTAATACTGGAGCACCCTGGGCAGCTAAGAGGAACTTTGTTATGACAAGTGACTGCAATCTCAGCATGGACTGCTTCACTACAGCCTCAACTTAGTGTGCCTCTCTACTGGCACTAAAGCAGCTTAAGGAAAACCCCTTGTCATCCTCACATCTCAGACAGAGGTCCCCATTTTAGGAGGATATGCACAGGAGAGAACATTAAAAGTTGCCAAGTCTTGTTATTACAACGTCTGGTGAATGATGTTTCAAAGCAAACCAAGAGTACAGTGGACTGAAATAAAACATTTTCTAAAACAATGCAACTATTTCTTCCCCACAAACACCCAATGATTATTATATTGAGTGCTCTTATCATTTGGGACTACTTAAGATGCACCACTACCACAGCCCATCACGTTATTAATCTCATACAAGGACTTTTTTCTATATACATTAAACTTCCGGGCAGTTACAGCTAATGAAGTGCTCAAGTTTCTCTCAAAAATTGTAGACAAGGTACCAAATACAGTCTGTAAAGAACTACCTTAAAACCAGTGTTTAAGTCAGCTTCTCACTATAATTCATCTACTCAGTTTATCAGTACTATTACAACAAAATAACACAACTGTATACATTCATAGATTTAAATAATTCTAGTTTAAAATCTGGGGAAATGTTATATGATGCATTTTATCTACATAATTTTATTAACTTTAGTATGTAATGATGTTTATGGAAACAGCATTGGCTTATTTGACTTTGTAAATTTTAGTCTCGTAGTGTTTGCTGCTTCATCACTATCATCTATAAAATGTGCAAGTTCTCGTCATCGGATGTTTTTGTGAAGTCCAGATGATCTTCAGTTTGCATGGTATTGATTTGTTATAAATTTGTATATTTTGACAGACTGTGAAATTCCGATTATTTTTAGTCATTTTTGGTCACGGAAGGGACAGTTTTGATTAATATGAGTTTGATAACACTGGACTATGAAGTTGGTTGCTATTGGCTATGGATAATGTAAGGCTTCAATGATATTTGAATTTTTTGGCAATAGTATGGTCTTTACCAATAGTAATGTGACTGCATCTGGCTGTTATTGGTCATAGACAATGTAAAGATCCAATGATTTTTAAGTTTTTATGTGATGCACATTGGTTATGGAACAACTCACTCTGACCAATGATAAGGAAGCTGGAACTATTGGCTATGGATATTAGTAAATACACCAATGAGGTTTCCATTATTTTTACAATTTATTTACATAAAATATGTGATCGGTTAATACATATATTTTTAAGTAATTTTGCTATCTTTAGATAACAACTACTTCCAACTAGATATGACATAAGAATTAATAACCGAAATCGCCTGTATATAATGAAGTTTATGAAAACAGCAATGGACTACTTTATTTCATAACTTTAGTTTCATATTGTTTGCCTTTGATTGCCACTATATCATTATCATTTAAAAACTGTGCAACTTTTGGACATCGGATGTCTTTGTGAAGTTCCGATAATCCTTAGCTATAGCTACCTGCTTGGTACCGATTGGTTATTGAACTGCATATTCTGACTTTGCGAAGTTGCGATTTTCTTTGGACATATTTTTGGTTATGGAACGGTCAGTTTTGATCAATATAAGTATGCTAGTACTTGATTAGGAAGTAGGTAGTTATTGGCTATAGATAATTATGAAGCTCCAATGATTTTTGGAGTTTCTCCTTTGGCAACAGTATGGACTTAACCAATACATCTGCATTTGATTAGGAACTTGGCTATTACTGGCCATGGATAATGGGGAAGACCCAATGATTTTTGAGTTTTTATGTGACGCACATTGGTTATGGTACAATTTACGTTGGCCAATGATAAGGAAGGTGCAACTACTGGCCATGGATATTAGTAATTTGATCAATGCTGTTTATATTGATTTTACGATTCAGTTACATAAAGTAATGATTGGCTAACACATACATTTAAGTAATTTCACTACTACTGAATGATTAGATCTGATGAAGGGTTAATTCCCAAAAGCGCTTATTTTGTACAGTTTTATTGTTTTTATTTGCAGTTTTAGTATATATTAAAGTATATGAAAGCAGATGTGGTAGCAGTGCTCTGTTATTTTACTGTAATAGTTACTTTAGTTCTACAGTGTCTGCTTTTGATTGTCATTCAGCCGCTTCATTATTCAATTTCAGTACTCTGTCCCTGCGCACTCCCCTCTTTTGCCTTATATTCCCACCCCCTCAACCTAAATCTCATTACCTTCTATTCACCCTCCCCCCCACATCCTTTTCCTCCATTTGTTCATGCTTTTCACTTTCTACTTCCTCAACTCCCCTTATTGTATATTACCGATTATATGCCAGTTGTCTCATACAGTCTTATGCATGACAAAACATAATATTTTCTCATTATATATACTCTCTATAATTATGTTAACACATTTCAGAATATTTTATAAGAAATGTCATCTTTGGGGCCAGACAGTAGCACAATAAGTAGGTTCTCTGGTTCGATTCTTGGCTGCGGTGCCTTCTGTGTGGAATCTGCATGCCCTTTGTGTGTTCATATGGGCTTTCACTGGGTGCTCCATTTTCCTCCCACATTCCACAGTAGGCAGAGGGTTCCTATTACCTGATTGAATGTTTAGGTTAGCGAATACCAAAAACGTCAATCTGGTAATAGTGAAAGCAAAAAAACATGAACGGCCGATTTAATGCAGGGAAAGAATTCCCTTGGCAGTTATGCTGACTTTGCCCCTTTCCCCATTGTACAGCGATCTCAGAGTTGGTATATTTAGTTAAGAAGGGGGGGGGGCACAGCTCCCCACATTGGGGTGGGGTGGGGGGTGAAGCCCCCACTTCATTTTGGTTCAAATTTTTTTTTTTTTTGCTGCCGAGGGAATTCATTCCCTATGTTAAATCGGCCGTTCGCTGTTTTAATGTTTCGATATTACTAGATCGAAGTTTAGGTATTCTCTAACCTAAAAGTTTGCTCGGGTAATATAGATGCTTAGGCAGATTGGTCACTCTAAACTAGTTACAGGGGTGTCTGCGTGTGAACACACATGTGGCAAGGAAGAGCTACAGTGGAAGGACTAGCCACCCATGATTGTCACTGATGAAGTGACACCCTGACCCCATGTGCAAAAAATAGGAAAAAGGGATTGTGGATGGATTGATTTGCCTTTCATCGTCAAATGTATCCGCGTATATGATGTCTTTTAACAACAACTAGTTCTGCACAGAGATTATTTCCTATACCTAAAAAACGGCAAAGCCCGAAACTACTAAATTTTTATCTAGGTTTTCTTTCTCCACACTGCCTGCCATCCCACTGGCATTGTCCAACTGAGTCATTACCCATTCCTTCACCAGTTAATAGTCATTGCATCATTACTATATGGGGGATTTCCTCCATCATCACCAGAGGTAAGCCTATCAATGCCTTTATTAATTTGATGAACAGCAACAGGGATGACAGACTTCCACAGGCAAGCAGCCAGAGGGCTGGATTAATTTTCCCCTAGCTGCAAGATCCTAAAATAGCAGTCTGACATTTAAGACCTGTGCATTCTTCTCTGGCTCATGCATGCTTTCCCACATGGTTCAAATGCAGCTTAGTGGGCATTCACATCTATGCCCACATTAATGCATGCTCAATCCCTTGCCTCTAATGGATGTCAGTCATGCAGTAAGTTGGACTGTCTACCCCCAAAAAAATGGGCAAGCTAGCAATGACCACTCCCCCCAACCTCCACCAACTGCCTCTTCCATTACTGGACTGTTAAATGATCTCTGACTGCCTGTAATGCTGTCAGTGTGTGTGTGTGTGTCAAAACTCTCAATAATTCACACTTAACAAGGACTTCCAAGATGGCTGTACACTGATCAACAGTATGATTTCAGCTCTTCCAGTATGAAAACAGACACTGAAGAAATAAAAAGGCGATGAGGGAAATTGTAAGCTTGGGTAAAATTTAGTTACTGGCTAGAAAGTACACTGCATGGATACCAGCAAAGAAAAATTTTGGAAAATCAATCAGAAAAAAAGTGACGAGAAAACACTGATTGGAAAGAATCTTACATCTCTTCAGCAAAGAGCAGTTCAAGTTTTAGCACGGGTTCAAAAGACGGCTTCCAGTAATTTAGAAAAAAATAAAATGTACTCGGCACTGATTAAATAAATGAAATATAGAAGGAATACATCAACTTAAAAACAAAAGGCTGGAAAAAAATAGAAGCATTAACTAGCTATTCAGATGAACTGATAAAACTACAAAAATTAGAGGATGAAATGAAGAAAAGGTTTGTTGAGTATGAGGTTTCTCAAGAAAAGTAATTACAAAACACAGCTGAATATGAGGACAGTTAGCTCAGAGAAATTCAGAGAATGTCTGCTATACAGTGAAATTGGAAGGTACAGACTGTACTAATTTCATGAATATACAAATAAGCAACTGGACTGGTATTCCACAGCAGAATATTTTAATTGAAAGGGCACATCATGTGTATGCTCCAAACCTGGCTTTCAGAAAGCAGCCAATTTGTAAAGATGCAATTGTGACAACAGAAAGAGCTGATCCTGACAAAACTATGGCAGAAGGGAAAATTACAAACTTGAGACTACAGAGTGTCTGTGGAAAATGATTATTCGCTATACACCAGGCAGAAGAGTAGAACATTTACCCCAGCAATCATGAAATGTTGAGAGGCAAGTGTGAAATTCAAGCTGCTGTAGCCAGCTGTCTTCAGAGCATTTTCCCCCCTGGAGGATCTAGTACATTTTTTATGCTAAACAGGTTAAGGAGGAAATATTTATCCAACAAAAAATGAGCCAGAAAGCAGAAAGGGACTCTGCTTCTTAATCTTTTGATGAGGGTTGGGAGGGTGGCTTAATGGTTAAGATGCTTGCCTTACAAACAGAAGGTGCAGGGTTTGAGTCTCACAAGAGATAATTGGCTAAACTTAAAATGGCTCAATAGGGCAGTTAGCTTAGTACTAAACTATGAAGCTCATAGAGACTGTCATTGAAACATTTTCTAATCTTCCAAAAGAAAATACTTGAGACAGGAAAAAAAGCACAGGAGTTCCTCAGAAGAACCGGGAGTACCTTGGACTTGAATCTGGTGGTCTGATGTTAGGAGATGATCAGGATTACTGAAATTGGTGAATAAATGAAAAACTATAAAACATCAGTCACATCTGTGAAGTAGGGCTTTCCAAGAAAAAAGTGGCGGAAGAAAGACTGAACTTGTGCTGACTTTGTTAAACTTGCAGGTGAACTGTAAAGCATATACAAGAAACTATGCCATTAATGTTTAGAAGGCCACTAAAGGGGAAAAAAGAAGTAACCACAAGTAAAACAAATGTTATTAATATTACCTGTACAAAACATTTCATGATATAAACTGAATGATATATTGTAAAGCAGTTTTGTATACGGTGCAGTCATGGGTATTTTACATGTGGGGTGTCTCTTCAGTGATTGGGACAGGTGTTAACGATATTACAGTAAACAAGTATATTTTTGGTTGCAAGAAATATAGGCTTCATAGTATAACAGGAGAAGAAAGGATAGACAAAAGCAAATTTAAGTTAGGTTAATAGAATATTCTGATCTTGGGTTGTTGGGGTGGGGGTAGGGATGTGTGTACTGATTATATACAGAATTAAAATAATTTCCTTTGTTTTTACAAGGGTGAAGGTCTAAATTAATGTATTTGGCTTAAGCTACAACTATTTTATGAGGAATAAATTTGAAAATTAATGCAAAAATGATGAAAGCCATGACAAATGCTAAGCCTCTTTGCATCTGCAAAAATATTAGCTTGCCCCCCACTACCACCACTATCAGTAATTGCACATAAAGGCAGTTAGCCAATGGAAGTCTGTACATTCTGATTCCTTCATATATTGGAGACATGACATTTTTTTCTGACTGTGGACTACTTGTACATTGAGACAAGCTGCCTGCAGGTGCAAACTATCTTCAGAGTACTGAGCATTCTTTGCGGAGGGAAATGCAAAATGTAAAAAGGTACAATGTCAAGCAATTCAATGAAAAATAAAATTTGAAATTTATGGGAAGTGATTACGAGAAAGCAGTTTCCCCGGAAGCCTTAATAGTTTGATGCATTTCACAGTTTTATTTAAAGATAGCCAGTGTACTTTTTCTTAGGACTAAAAGTTAATGTTTTCTGAAAGGATACAGACCATTTTCACATTTGGGAAGGGAATAGATTAGAAAAGAGCAGACAACAATTACTGTACGGGGGAGCACAGGCTGTAACATGCACCTTAGCATGAATAACCTTAAATCTGGGTTAGGTAATGCCTGTGGCTGCAGCTGGTGATTTGGTGCAACTGCTCCTATCAGGAGGATTAAACTTAATTTGGAGAAAATGTGCACAATTTTGGGTGTATTTGATCTACGTTAACAGGGGGTGGGTGTGTAATTTTTTGAAGGTTTTCTTTAAAGCAAAAAAAAAAAAGATGAGAAAAATGTGACACAAGTTCAAAGAGAGATGAGATGAAACAACTGCATAAAAGATCAGCCCAACAAACAGTGTGTGCATGTAGGACATTAAAAAAACTTATAAGTAGGAAAAATACACATTTTATCATAATGACTACTCTTATCCATACTATCTTAGAATGCAAATAGCCTTACAGGTACAGATAAAAAGGAAAGAGTATTGGATTATATTAAAAACTACAAAAGTACAAATAACAATGTTATAGGAGACATTTGGAAAGAAGGAACATATGAATTTGACAAAAAAAGATTTCAGGATGGATATTAGTTAGAAAATCATGTACAAAGGAAAATGGGAGTAATACTGACTGGTACAGAAGCTCCAATAGTGACAGAAGAAGAAAACAAAAGACAAGAATGGCAGATTTGTAGTAGTAAGTGGCTACTGGCAAGGGAGGAGTGTAACACTGACATGCATTTATGTTACACCAAAAACTGCCATTATGAAGCTTAAGAAAATTTGGGGAGAAAATCAGCTTTCAGGAAGACTACTTATCTGCTCCCAGTCCCTGGTAGGGAAGGCGAATTCCAAGCTGCAGTGCATACATTTGCTTGGCCTCATGCCAATCCGTTTTTTCCCTCTGTAGTTATTTGATCGCAATGCCTTCATCTCCCTCGTGCCTGGTTTCTGTGCCTATTGGTAAAATCTCTCATCTCCATTTCCATGTCGGTTTAGTTCTAAGAATATTTTCTTTCTGCTTTGTAAATGTAATATTCTGAACAGCTGTTGCTACTTTCCTTAAGTTCCTGCATCCAAAATCCTACTTTTTTCTTCTTATTTTGTGAACTCCCCATACAACGTTTCAACAAAATTTCTTTTGAGTTCTATTTGGGGTCCTGTGCGTTAGGAGTAAAAATCTTAACTATATATATCCCTTCAAATATGGCAAGTCTAAACACATTGTTCTGAGTGGAGAAACAACATACCTCACTTATGTTTTGCCCTCTTTCCTTCCCAAATAAATTCCTTTACTCTTTATTAAAATTACTGTCTACAACTTTTCAACAGGTTGATTAAAAAAGGGCTAGCTACCCAGCAGTGTGAACCTTCACTCTACATGACGGTCACTGTTGAATTGACACCCCAACCCCATGTGCAAAAATGGCTTGTGGATGAATGGATTAAAAATATGCCTAATCTGTATATAAAACTAAAGAGACTAGACACATTTTCATTCCTTATACTTCACTATCCATAATCGAGAGCTTCCAGTTTCTCCATTTTTGTATTGCATTTTGTTTATTCTCTTCTCACATCATTTGCCATCAAAATAGAATCCTTTTTAATAGAAACATCTAAATAGTTTATCTTATCATGTCCCTATAAATATGGGTATTGATTAACTAGTTCATGTGTGTGTACTTGGTTTGTAGCCTTTGTTTTTGTTTTATATCTTGTGGACCAGCACAATGGTTTAGCAGGGAAAATATTTAATAACTTCAAAAAGTTAAAGCCATATAAATGGCTCACAGCAAGCAGACCGGTTTCGGCTATACAAAGCCTTCTTCAATGCTAAAGAATCATGACAGAAAATTATGTAGCTCCCAACATCCTGGTCTTATATAGTAAAAATTTAAAGAAACGTTACAGAAATAAGTATACAATGACAATTTCCATTTAAAAATTAAATAATGATAGAAAATCCTATGGTAGTTACTACATATAGATGTTAAAGCAAAAAAGAACAACAAAATAATAATTATAAATATAAATGGATCAAAGTACAATATTACAAAGAAAGAATGATTAGCATAATCCACATAATTATACATTAAGATAAAGAATGTATCTTATTATTATTGTTAATGGGACAACTCACCTCTATACTATATTATTGAGGAGTCATAATGCCAATCAAAATGCATGCAAATTATGAAAAGCTTAGTAAATTCACACAAACTAAATAGCTGTAAACATGTTATTCTATTTCGTTAAGCCCAGGTTTGAACAATGCTCCTAATCTGGTTATCCACATGTTTTCCATATTATTGAGCTTAGTGTGCCAACCTGCTTTAAAATTCCTATGCATTTAAATCTTGTCAATAATCACAAATTTGAAAACAGCAGTGGGGTGATTAGTAATATGTTTGTATAGGGCATTAGACACCCGTTTATTTCTGATCACACAAAAATGTTCACTGATTCTTAGTTTAACTGGCCTAGATGTCTGACTCACATAAAAAGCAGAACAGGTACAGTTGGCCAAATAAATAACCCAATATGAGCTACAATTACCAAAGATGGTAATATTATAAACTTTTGATGTGTTTTTACTAGAAAATTCCTTGGTTTCTGAGATGTGTTGACAGGCACTACAATGACCACAAGGAAAACAACCCACCAAAGGATCACAATAAAAAAATGTAAAACAGAATAAACATGTTCTGGTCTATCTTACCTAAAATAATTCTGAAATGCAAAAATCCATTTTTACAGTTATTTTGACACGTGTTTTACTATTTCTCCTCTCTAACACAGAACCAGTGTGCAGATTTTCCCCACCTATGCAGGCCAAGCAGATACCTGAACTCAGGCTGCCTGGGCCAAAGTCAGGACTTTATCCTTGTAAACTACCAGCACAAACTTACTGACTTAGAAATATGAAAACATAACAGAACTTCAATTAACATGCATTTTCCAATTTGCGAGTCTATTACACTCATAACCACTATTACTTGTTGACTGTACACCAACACATTTTCTGAAAAGTTCACAAATTTTAGGAGACAAAGCAAACATTCTAAGTTAAAAAACAGAGACAGAAATATGCTACGTCACTGAGCATTACTATTCAAAAATTCTAATTATCCACTCAAATACATTTCATGACAAATCATATTATCTACTGCTTTAGTACCTGTTTGAGTTTTCTAAGTATCTGAAACTTTCTTTTGTTTCAAATGTTTGTTGAAATTAATCAGCAGACATCACCACCCCTTATAATCATACTGTGTTTTAAGCAAATATGACATGATCTATAGGCAGGAAGGAGTACTGAAGTATCAAAGAAAGTATGTCTCTGCGAGAAAGCTCTCATTTACAAGCAAATATGGTTACCAATTGTCCCACTATTTAGAAGACAGTCGTGTCATAAAAAACAGCAAATCCTCTGCAATTTTAGAACACACACAAAAATTCTAAACTGTCTACAACTGTTGCAGAAAACTAAGACTCTGGATCTGAAACAACTAAAGATGAAAAAAGGCAAGATGAGTAACCATTCTTAATATCATGCTTTATGATAAACTGAAACCCCATCCTCCGCAATGATTGTGGGCATGATTTCCCCTGGGGGAAAAAACATCGTAAATGACCCACACTGGGCTAAAAACAAACTTAATCCAAATCAATACACTCTCAAACAATAATAACAAGTGCCGCATCTTGTAATAGCAAAATTCCTAACAATAATAGTTAAACAACACTTACCGGCACTACAGCATGCCATGCTTCCAATAACTGAACAACAGGAGGCAAACCCTATACACTTAAAAAAGTAACAGGTACATCCCCAGAACCAACCCCCAAACTACACAAATAAAACATTACTTCCTACTGCTGCGCTCTTACTGGTGCATCTGATTAATGTTCCGGAGAGGAACGCGTTTGTTTTCCTGACTAAAGCAGTTAAAACAAATCCCTCTTACTAAGTCACTCTGGCCGGCTTGTACTGTTATCACCAACAGCAGAACTCTTGTGTTGATTCAGGATTTATCTGAGAAGATTCGGGAGGAAAATTACTGACGGACAGTAAGTAAGTAAATTGGTGGCCTACGTTAAACTGTTCTTTTTTTTTTCAAAAATTATATTATTCATATAAATGAAGGTTACATATAGTTTTTAAATATGAAATACCTGTGCACACAAACCGTCGGCACTTTTTAAAATAATGCTACCGTAGCTCTCAAACAATCAGGGACAAATCTTAACAGAATCGGGGAGTAATCCTGAAAAAATCAGGGACATTTAAATATTAGTTTTATTAACTTAAGGCATTAACAGAATTAGAGAATGCGATTTAATATACATTTCAATAAGTAAAACAATTCTTGAGCTCTTAATTATTGCTTTTATTAAGTATAATGCACCCACTTTTTGTCCAAAAGGCACCAGTGTTAAAAGGGACGGAGCTAAAATTTGAGTCAAAATCAGGGACGCTTGAGAGGTATGAGATACAATTAACTTAAGAGTAAA